>NC_041400.2:99920537-100220537 GCF_900747795.2 Erpetoichthys calabaricus | reverse complement strand
TTTGAGTCTTGCTTTCAGGATTAGTAAAACACATTTCAAAACTTTTTATCTCCTTTTGCTGTTCATGTGATCAATGTTTCAGAAGTCTTACAAATGAAAATAACTGAATTCCTGTGCAATTGTGAACTTTCAATAAGTTTAAGAAAGTTGCTTCCTTTATTTGTACAGACATTACTCAGGTTTGTTCTCATTATTTCATTATTTGGTAGCACACACAGTTGTGAGCAGGTACTTTTACAAATGAACATTTCCAATATTAATTAGAGACACTAACAGATACATATCTTCGCAATGAGTGAATTGTTATGATGTCCAGCATCTGTACTTTATTAACACTTTGTGCAGAAGTAAGAAGCTTCCTTTTCATCATTAGAAGAACATCATAGAAAATTTGCTTTGATTTAAAATTGCTGTCTTAATGGTGTCTCAGCATTGCTCTTTATGGCACTTTAAAGAGTGTTATAATTAAACCATTTCTTAGAAGAGCTATTTTAAAAGCTAATTTTTTTATGCTAGATTTCCTGGATTCAAAGGTAGATGTCATTCAGTACACACACTAAAAAGACTGCCCATCCCGATAGTAGATGTCTGTTGAGGGGGTATCTTAGTTAACAGGCCACTTGAATAGTAGGCTTTAATTGGAGGCAGTTCCTCAAATCTAAGTGAGTGGTGATCTTCATTTTCAAAAAAGGGGGTCAAAGTGAATGTATTTCAGTTCCTGAAATAGTATATTCCTTATTCTCCTTGGGAAGGATTGTAATGTAATAATGGAATGAGACTCCACCTGATACTTGAAACAAAGAATAAGGAGAAGCAATGTGAATTTTGTCCTGATAACAGAGTAGTGGGCTAGAACTCTTTAGACTTATGACTGTGTACCTTGTGGTAACAAGTAGGAGGTTTTCTTATAAATATGTGGTCTCACAGGTCCAGCAATATCTCTAATTGAATAACTGATATTAAATGGCTGTGGGACTCCACTAATGGAGTAATTTGTCTTCTGTTCAGTTTCTGATTTTAAGACATAGCTGAAACTAAGTGAGTATCTCGTATGGAGACCTGAGAGTTGCATGTCTTTGTTGTGCATAAGATGACCTTTACACTTCATTTGAATGTGATCTTCAACTCACACAGGATCATTTTGAAGTAGAGTTTGACACAATATGAGTTAGTTGTAGAATTAGCAACTCCAAATCTAAGGCGATGGTCCTCTCCAAAAAAAAAAAAACAAAAAAAAACAAACTGCTTGTTGTTGGGGAGATTAGTAATGGCAGTACTAAAGGGTGAAATAAATTCCTCAGAGAAAACTCTTAGTTATACCTGTCAGTTGGCATCCTCATTTTTTGCCAGATGTCACCAACTGAAGTTCAGCTGCAACATGGTTGCAGGGCTCTCTTTATGACATATTGCAAAGTACAATAAACAACATGAGAAGACCATGGAGTAGATTAACTGTTCCAGTGGAGCCACAGCTGAAATGTTTTGGATAATGTTTTGGACACAGATAAAACGTAGAGCATATACTTTATGTCTATATAAAGCATGTATCACGGCACATTTTGAAAACTGATTATTAATTGTGGATCACTACCAGCTATTCACTACAGACCAAACCAAGAACATACTTCAAAGGTTGTTTTTCTCATTTGCCCTGAGAAAGCATGGGTATTGCACAGAAGGATTGTATACATATTATATTATACTAGCTGTGTAAGCGCGCACTGTAAAAAGCCTGGGCTCCTAGAAACCTTGGATTCTGGCACTTCAATCAATCAATCGTATCGGTTGTGCATTAGCAGCTAAGTGAGGATCCCTTTCCTCGGCGGTTTCGTTTTGCCATCGTGCTTGCCTCTGTTGTCTATCAGTGGATACGCAAGTTTCTCTCTTCTTGGAGGTTTTGTTTTGCAGATGTGCTCGCCTCGCTTGTGTATTAGCAGCTAAGAGGTTTTCTTTTTTGTCTGCGGTTTCACTTTTGGTGACAAAGTCACTTTTTTTGAACATCATGCTGTAGCCTCACACTTCCATGTGTAGCTATTTATATATTATATTATATTATATTATATTATATTATATTATATTATATTATATTATATTATATTATATTACGGATATAAAATTGGATTCCATCATGAAAAATCCCCTCCATCTCCTGCAGGAGGTGGTTTCTTGGACACTTTTAGCCACAGGCTCATTCCACCATGGTGTGCTAAAAAACGCTTCTGGGGGTCTTTTCTGTCAGTGCGAGCAGGCAATGTAATGCTTCCACCCAATTTATTTGTTTAGTTTCTTTCCATTTATTCATATACTTATTGATTGATTGTTTGGCAGTATTATTTGTCCTGTGAGTATATATCCTTGTTCTTTATTTTACTACTGCTGCATGCATCTTGAATTTCCCCATGGGATTAATAGAGTTTATCTAATCTATACATTTCTTAATTAGTTATCGAAATAATCATCTCAAAAACAAAAGGGGTCCAAAATATCTTTGCAAGTATTTTGGTTCCCTTACATGCAGGTTCATGTTCAAAACCCCATGAGTTTTGTGATTCATCCATCTGTCTGTTGAACCTGCTTTGTTTGTTACAGTATTGCTTGAGATTCCAGCAACACTGGCATATGACAGAAGCAAAACCAGATACGGGTACCAGTCCATCACAGGATACTTTCATGCACACTCTACTAATCACTCATTCCTGGCCAAATTAGAGACACCAATTAAATAAGCACAGACAGTTTTGCAACATGAAAAGAAGCTGATTTTACTAATAGAAAATCCACTATGTGGGAGAAAGTGTAAAGTGGCACAGTGACACTGACCTACTATGCATGTTACCTACAAAACAAAAAAAATATTATACATATAAAATACAATTGTGCATATTTTGTCACTTCATTTTTTCAAACCAAATTACAAGTTTTCAATTTCCTTCAGTTTACCAAAAAATAAATATAATGAAAAAAAGCAGAAAAAGCTTTTTTCGTAATGAGCCTACTGCCTGTTCATAGCTGTGTTGTATAAGCCCCATGAAACAACATTTTATAAAAAATAAATTATTCGCTATAAAAAAGGAACATAGAAGAGAACCCATTTTTGACTCTATAAAAGTGGTGCAAAAAAAATCCGAAAAGCTGGTGAAAGAAGGAAGGCAAATTGCTACAGCAGCTTTTAAACCTACACAAAATTGGTCTTCACAGGAAAAATTTATGCACATTTTTCCTTGAATTGTATCTTATAGAAGGTCAATTCAGATATCTTTTGTAGATTTAAATTAAATAAAACAGACAACAGGAGATCGCAGACATATTTCTTTAGTGTATACTATATTTGTTTGAAATATGTAAATTAAAAATATGTTTTTCAGATTGATTGAAATGATTTTTCCAAGTCTGATTTACTTTAGAGCAGGCTTATATCCATCCATCCATCCATCCATTGTCTCCCGCTTATCCGAGGTCGGGTCGCGGGGGCAGCAGCTTGAGCAGAGATGCCCAGACTTCCCTCTCCCCGGCCACTTCTTCTAGCTCTTCCGGGAGAATCCCAAGGCGTTCCCAGGCCAGTCGAGAGACATAGTCCCTCCAGCGTGTCCTGGGTCTTCCCCGGGGCCTCCTCCCGGTTAGACGTGCCCGGAACACCTCACCAGGGAGGCGTCCAGGAGGCATCCGGATCAGATGCCCAAGCCACCTCATCTGACTCCTCTCGATGCGGAGGAGCAGTGGCTCTACTCTGAGCCCCTCCCGGATGACTGAGCTTCTCACCCTATCTTTAAGGGAAAGCCCAGACACCCTGCGGAGGAAACTCATTTCAGCAGCAATCGCGATCTCGTTCTTTCGGTCACTACCCATAGCTCATGACCATAGGTGAGGGTAGGAACATAGATCGACTGGTAAATTGAGAGCTGAGCCGTATTACTGCGGATGCCGCACCGATCCGCCTGTCGATCTCACGCTCCATTCTTCCCTCACTCGTGAACAAGACCCCGAGGTACTTGAACTCCTCCACTTGGGGCAGGATCTCGCTACCAACCCTGAGAGGGCACTCCACCCTTTTCCGGCTGAGGACCATGGTCTCGGATTTGGAGGTGCTGATTCTCATCCCAGCCGCTTCACATTCGGCTGCAAACCGATCCAGAGAGAGCTGAAGATCACGGCCTGATGAAGCAAACAGGACAACATCATCTGCAAAAAGCAGTGACCCAATCCTGAGCCCACCAAACCGGACCCCCTCAACGCCCTGGCTGCGCCTAGAAATTCTGTCCATAAAAGTTATGAACAGAATCGGTGACAAAGGGCAGCCCTGGCGGAGTCCAACTCTCACTGGAAACGGGTTCGACTTACTGCCAGCAATGCGGACCAAGCTCTGGCACCAATTGTACAGGGACCGAACAACCCTTATCAGGGGGGCCGGTACCCCATACTCTCGGAGTACCCCCCACAGGATTCCCCGAGGGACACAGTCGAATGCCTTTTCCAAGTCCACAAAACACATGTAGACTGGTTGGGCAAACTCCCATGCACCCTCCAGGACCCTGCTAAGGGTATAGAGCTGGTCCACTGTTCCGCGACCAGGACGAAAACCACACTGTTCCTCCTGAATCCGAGGCTCGACTATCCGACGGACCCTCCTCTCCAGGACCCCTGAATAGACTTTTCCAGGGAGGCTGAGGAGTGTGATCCCTCTGTAGTTGGAACACACCCTCCGATCCCCCTTCTTAAAGAGGGGGACCACCACCCCGGTCTGCCAATCCAGAGGCACTGTCCCTGATGTCCATGCGATGTTGCAGAGGCGTGTCAGCCAAGACAGTCCTACAACATCCAGAGCCTTGAGGAACTCCGGGCGTATCTCATCCACCCCCGGGGCCCTGCCACCAAGGAGTTTTTTGACCACCTCGGTGACCTAAGTCCCAGAGATGGGGGAGCCCACCTCTGAGTCCCCAGGCTCTGCTTCCTCATTGGAAGGCATGTTAATGGGATTGAGGAGGTCTTCGAAGTACTCCCCCCACCGACCCACAACGTCCCGAGTCGAGGTCAGCAGCGCACCATCCCCACCATATACAGTGTTGACACTGCACTGCTTCCCCTTCCTGAGACACCGGATGGTGGACCAGAATCTCCTCGAAGCCGTCCGAAAGTCGTTCTCCATGGCCTCCCCAAACTCCTCCCACGCCCGAGTTTTTGCCTCAGCAACCACCAAAGCCGCATTCCGCTTGGCCTGCCGGTACCTATCAGCTGCCTCCAGGGTCCCACAGGACAAAAGCGTCCTGTAGGACTCCTTCTTCAGCTTGACGGCATCCTTCACCGCCGGTGTCCACCAACGGGTTCGGGGATTGCCGCCACGACAGGCACCGACCACCTTACGGCCACAGCTCCGGTCAGCCGCCTGAACAATAGAGGCACGGAACATGGCCCATTCGGACTCAGTGTCCCCCACCTCCCTCGGATGTGGTCGAAGTTCTGCCGGAGGTGGGAGTTGAAGCTACTTCTGACAGGGGGCTCTGCCAGACGTTCCCAGCAGACCCTCACAACACGTTTGGGCCTACCACGCCTGACCGGCATCCTCCCCCACCATCGAAGCCAACTCACCACCAGGTGGTGATCAGTTGACAGCTCCGCCCCTCTCTTCACCCGAGTGTCCAAGACATGTGGCCGCAAGTCCGACGACACGACCACAAAGTCGATCATCGAACTGAGGCCTAGGGTGTCCTGGTGCCAAGTGCACATATGAACACCCCTATGCTTGAACATGGTGTTCGTTATGGACAATCCGTGACGAGCACAGAAGTCCAATAACAAAACACCGCTCGGGTTCAGATCGGGGGGGCCATTCCTCCCAATCACGCCCTTCCAGGTCTCACTGTCATTGCCCACGTGAGCATTGAAGTCTCCCAGCAGAACGAGGGAGTCCCCAGAAGGTATGCCCTCTAGCACACCCTCCAGGGACTCCAAAAAGGGTGGGTACTCCGAACTGCTGTTCGGTGCATACGCACAAACAACAGTTAGGACCCATCCCCCCACCCGAAGGCGAAGGGAGGCTACCCTCTCGTCCACCGGGGTAAACCCCAATGTACAGGCTCCAAGTAGGGGGGCAATAAGTATACCCACACCTGCTCGGCGCCTCTCACCGGGGGCAACTCCAGAGTGGTACAGAGTCCAGCCCCTCTCAAGGAGATTGGTTCCAGAGTCCAAGCTGTGCGTCGAGGTGAGTCCGACTATATCTAGCCGGAACCTCTCAACTTCGCGCACTAGCTCAGGCTCCTTCCCCTTCAGAAAGGTGACATTCCACGTCCGAAGAGCCAGCTTCTGTAGCCGAGGATCGGACCGCCAAGGTCCCCGCCTTCGGCCACCACCCAACTCACACTGCACCCAACCTCCTTGGCCCCTCCCATAGGTGGTGAGCCCATGGGAAGGGCTTATATCTAATTTTTTAAATAAATGTTTGAAAAGTTGGTCATCTTATTCCATTTCTATTATAAATTAGGCTGAGCATGAGGTTATTTAACAGCCAGGGTGGCACTAGTCCACCTAGATATACAGCTGGGCCACCAAATAAGAACTGAGGAAAGTTTATAGATGGAAATTAAAAATTTGAAAATTTGAACATAAAAATATATACATCTATTAATGCCTTTCTGAAATGTGTATTTATTAATTTTAATTACGAGTACTCTGATAAGTTTGATTAGGCTTTTTGCACGGGTATTAATGCTAGCAGCATTGTTTCCCTGTTTACTCCCAACACTTTGTTTCAGTTCATCCAATGTTAGTTAGCTGAAAGTCTCTCTGCCTGGGTGCAAGCAGAGCACTTTTAACTAGCTACTTAAAAAACTAAGGACAGAACTTAAAGAAACTCCTGTTTCATCATTTCATCATGATACAAGTACAAGTGTATAGTATATGGAAGGATGCCATGGTTCCCCATATTTTATCCTCGGTCACAACTGTGAGATTTCTTGTCTTGTAACTGAAACAGTCTTGTTAAAATAAAACAACATGAAAATATGTACAGTACACTTACTTATGCATTTAAACAAAAACAAATTTTCTTTGCAGTCTTTCATTTTCTTAAGCTTGCTGATGGAGTTCATGCAAGTACACTCTTTGACATTCAGTACAGGATTGTGACACTGCAGTTTTCAAAAGCCCCAAATTATATATGTATATGTAATGAGCCCTCATCTCAAAAAGTGTGAACATCTGTTGCTCTCTTGTGCTAATAAATCTAATAGTTAATGCTGTAGGTATTTGTCTTGTATTCATTTTGCAAATGTTTTTACTTGGAAATTTATTTTTTGGCATCTTATTTACCCATGGTTGAGTTCTCTTTTTTTCTTAATGCTTCTATGTTTTGGAATAAATATTCTGCATTCTAAATAAAATACTTACCAGCAAACAAACTGACACTTGGTCAGTGTAGGCCTATTGTGGCCATAGTATATTCTATATATTTTGTCTGATGTGTATCATCTTATTATATATATAATATACTAAAAACGCAGACGGAACAATCTTCTTCTTCTTCTTCTGGCTGCTCCTGTTAGGGGTTGCCACAGCGGATAATCTTTTTCCATATCTATCTGTCTTCTGCATCTTGCTCTGTGACACCCAGCACCTGCATGTCCTCTCTCACCACATCCATAAACCTTTTCTTAGGCCTTCTTCTTTTCCTCTTGTCAGGCAGCTCTATCCTTAACACCCTTCTCCCAATATACTCAGCATCTGTCCTCTGCACATGTCCAAACAAACACAATCTCGCCTAACCTTCACAAATGGTTATAATCTAGCAATACATGAAAAACATATATAGTATATCATTGCCCTCCCAGAGTTGAAGTTTTCAAAAACTAATTGGCTGTCCCCCACAAGGTTATTATAGTTAACGAACAACTAAAATGAAAACTGAAATTATTATTAAAAAATTTTTGTAAACTGAAATAAAATAATTAACAAAACCGAAATGAAAAACTAAAACTAAACAAAACTATTAAGGTATCTGGAAAGCCTAACTGAAATAAAATAACAATTTGCCAAAATATTTTTAGTTTTCGTTTTTGAATGAATATTCTTGCCGTTAGTCTTTAACCCTTGTAAGTTTTAACTCTAAAACAAAAAGTGAACAGCCGCCCTCCGACACCAGCCGACCGGACAAATTCATCCAGTGATCGTCGGCTGGTGTCGGAGGGTGGCTGTTCACACAGCAATTGCGGTGACAGAGCAAGCTGAATGCGGGTGTGTAAAGCGTGTGAAATAGAAAGCGATTTGTGTGCCGCCTTTCTTTACGCTTGTTGTATATCAAGATGTAATTCAAACGGCTGAAATCAGAATGTGCTGGACAACAAAACATTTACCATATGGACAGAAACGGGCAATCCTCCGAATACCGGTCCCAAATTATTTAACAACTGTTTTCCTATCGAGTGGACAATATTTAGGAGCGGGAGCAATAAGGTTAGTTATAACCAGCTTACTTATTTAAAAATATCGGTTGCATCATGACATCTGACAAGATAATAATGATGATGTACTTCTGGCTGTATGACATGAAGTCGAAGCATGTGATGTTGTTTGAGGGTCTGACCAGCTGGGACACCATAGTGAATTATAATAACTACTTTTACCACTAAGAGACGTTGCAGCTGTTGTGCTGGAATTAATACAAAATATTGGAAATACATCTTATTGTCTTGCAATAAATATTTTTTCGCGGCTTTCAGTGTAGTATTGTCCACTCGATAGGAAAACAGTTGTTAAATAATTTGGGACCGGTATTCGGAGGATTGCCCAGAAACGTAACGTTTCAGTTTATTTCTCAGGTGACTGCTTTTTGTTGACAGCAATTCACCTGCCACTTTGCACAGGAGAAATTGTTTTTACTTTCTCATATACGAAGTATAGAGAAAGTATAGTAATCATGAAAAAATTCGACCTCGATATTTTGATGAATCTTGATGTTATAGACCTCCCAGAGTCCAAAAATACTGTTTTTTGGAATTGTGTGTGTGCGTGTGTGTGTGTGTAAACACAATAACTCAAAAACGCAACTAGATAGATGGATGAAATTCGGCATGTGGTTGTTACACCACAATTGTATATCTGTATTCATTTTTGGGCCAAATCCATCACCCGGAAGTGGTACTTTACCTGAAAACATTCTCGATTTTTTTTTTATTCATGTAGAGTCCGATTTATTCAACTTTAAATTTATAACAATTGTTCAATATATTATTAATTTGATTTGTTGTTGATGGTTCCTTAATGTACATAATATAAAAATATAATCATTGTCTTGCGGTTTACTCCTCAAATATCCATCCCCAAATTTGAGTACAAGAAAGTCAAGGGGAGACCACTCCCGGTTTTTTAAAATAAAATGGCACTGATCGAGAGACTGACTAGGTCATCATACAAGATCAGTATATTGTTACTGACCAATCACTTTTGCTTTAAAAACATCGTTTAACAATGAAGCGATACAAACAAAAGTAGGTAGGTGAAGAGAGTCGGCCAAGTGATGAAAAACTAAACATACTAATGGTTTTTTGTATTTATTCTATATTTATTATTTATCTTTTTTAGTTCATATTCACAACTCAAAATACCTGATATTGTGGAAGTAATCCATTAGCAGAATTATATTTTTAAATAGTTGTCCCCCTTTTTCAATGTTTTTCTCTCTCTCTCAAAATAGATAGTAGAAATATCATATTCTTTTTGTTCAAAACATCATCTATATCATACATAGGCTATTGCATACTAGGGATTTTTCCTGCCTTACATCGAAACCTGCTGTGGTAATAATAATAATAATTCATTACATTTATATAGCGCTTTTCTCAGTAGTAGGCTCCAGGTTTCCTGTGATCCTGCTCTGGATAAACAGGTTTAGATAATGTGTATATTGTTCTTAATCTCAGATGCTGTCTCTGTCATTTTATGCCTGTCCTTACTACTATTACCTGCTCTTGCTCTGCTCGTTATGGGTTTACTGCCTTTTATGTTGGGCTGTTCAAGTCTCACCAATCCTAACCTTGATACTACATGCTTGTTTTTCTTTGTTTCCCTCAATAAAGCCAGGTGGGGTCTGCACACTGATTCAAGTCTAAAAGGCCCTTTTCTTCCTAAGCCCCCGTAATTTTCATGAGAAAATATTTTAAAAATTATGAAAATGTGTAAAATTGTTCATATTCAGCATGAATGATCTAGTTTTGATTATACTTGTTTTTATCAAACCAGTAAACCATGTAGTGTAGAAAGCTTCCACTAACATTAAACTCATACTCAAATCTGTTAAGTGTACAGTTCTGTCTGATTGTGCCACAAAAGTAACTCCCAAAAAGTCCCAAAATATCTAAAAAATTGCAACTAGAAGGAAGGAAACTCCCACTAGTAACAAAAAAGGGCAAGTGTTAAATCTTTATAAATGAAAGGTTTACTATCACAAAAATGATCAGTGGCTCAAAAATAAGTTCCAAGGAGCACAAGTGGGAAAAGGAGTTGCCTGAAACAACAAAGCAATCCAAGGCAAACAAGTCCAAATATGCAAATCCCAAGAATGGTCAAAAACACACTGAAAGCACAGAAGTCAAAATTCAGGAAATTCACAAAAAGCACAGAAATCACAAAAAAAAATCACCAACACCAGCACATTCGATGTACCACAAGGGATTGTGGGTTTTTCACAGCCTTTATAGGGCTGAGGGCAGCCCCTTGACAGTGATGGACAGGTGGACTTGCCCTTTGGGAGAGCACCCACGAACAATATGGCATATATAAAAAGACACTTTGACATAAAGAAACTAAATGACCAACAAAGTTAATATAACAAACCATATTTAAAAGAGTCATTTGAACACCAGCTTTGGGGCCCTGGCTGAAACATAACAATAAATCTTTATTCTTTAGTCTCGTGTATTACGTTATTTGGGGAGAGGGAGGCCACCTTTGTTTTCACTTGTTGCTGGCCGTATGGCTAATTGTGCATGCAGTCAGCAGGCAAACAGAATTAGCCTTGTGGTGCAATGGGATGAGTATTATGTATTTGTAATGTTCTCATTATGTTTGGCTAAAATAGCATGAAAAAAAGAAAATAATTTGACAACAATAGACATAGAAATACAGAATACATACAATAAATAGAACAAAAATGAGTATTTTGTGTTTATTTTTTAATGCATGCAGGGTACAAATCCAGCTGGAGCCGTGTGCAGGTAGTATCATCACACAAGTTCAAAGAAGATCGGGCAGCAATGTAAAATATGAGTTGGAACTTGCTTACAATAGGTATGATTGAAAGTTCTATGCATGGCTGTTACAGCTCTGTGATGCCAACCTGGACTTGCAAAACATCATGAAGTTCTGGGTGAAAATTGTTCACCCAAGGCAGGCACATGGTACATTTCCAGCAAAATGTTTGTCAAAGAGGGCGGCACGGTGGCGCAGTGGGTAGCGCTGCTGCCTCGCAGTTGGGAGACCTGGGGACCCGGGTTCGCTTCCCGGGTCCTCCCTGCGTGGAGTTTGCATGTTCTCCCCGTGTCTGCGTGGGTTTCCTCCGGGCGCTCCGGTTTCCTTCCACAGTCCAAAGACATGCCGGTTAGGTGGATTGGCGATTCTAAATTGGCCCTAGTGTGTGCTTGGTGTGTGGGTGTGGGTGTGTTTGTGTGTGTCCTGCGGTGGGTTGGCACCCTGCCCAGGATTGTTTCCTGCCTTGTGCCCTGTGTTGGCTGGGATTGGCTCCAGCGGACCCCCGTGACCCTGTGTTCGGATTCAGCGGGTTGGAAAATGGATGGATGGATGGATGTTTGTCAAAGAAGGTCATAGGTGAACACAGCATATCCACTTAGAAAAATATTTTGGTAAATTTCGTAGATCAACACTAGTGAGGATATTTGGATTGAATTACAGTAAGTAACAGGGATAGAGGCCTGATATTAGGAGTGTGCTTTAGACACTTCAAGGGAGATAATCGTGTCACAAGTTGACTTTGACACATCAGCTCAAATCTTCCTTACAAAAATTAAATTAGCACTTTTGCTTTTTGAGCTCCAGTTTCCTCACACAGTCCAAAGACATGCAGGTTAGGTACGTTGGCGATCTTAAATTGTCTCTAGTGTGTGCTTGGTGTGTGGGTGTATGTGTGTGTTCCCTGCGGTGGACTGGCGCCCTGCCCAGAGTTTGTTCCTGCCTTGTGCCCTGTGCTGGCTGGGATTGGCTCCAGCAGACCCCCGTGACCCTGTGTTAGGATATAGCGGGTTGGACAATGACTGACTGACTGACTGACTGACTGTTTTTTGAATATATGCTCTTCCAAAACTCCATGGAATGTATTTTTTATAATCACTAGATAAGTAAGGTTTGATCACTCAGTCCTCTAAATTCTCTTATAATTGTTACAGAGTAAAAAAAAACAAAGCAGAGGTGTCCTCTTGTTGGTGTTTCCACACCCTATATTTAAAAGAAATACTATGTCCAAAAATTCCTGTTTTCTGGGGATAAAGTATTAGATAGATAGATAGATAGATAGATAGATAGATAGATAGATAGATAGATAGATAGATAGATAGATAGATAGATAGATAGATAGATAGATAGATAGATAGATAGATAGATACTTTATTAATCCCAATGGGAAATTCACATTCTTCAGCAGCAGCATACTGATACAATAAATAATATTAAATTAAAGAATGATAATAATACAGGTGAAAAAAACAGACAATAACTATGTATAATGTTAAATATTAACGTTTACCCCCCCTGGTGGAATTAAAGAGTCGCATAGTTTGGGGGAGGAACGATCTCCTCAATCTGTCTGTGGAGCAGGACAGTGACAGCAGTCTGTCGCTGAAGCTGCTCTTCTGTCTGGAGATGACATTATTTAATGGATGCAGTGGATTCTCCATAATTGATAGGAGCCTGCTGAGCGCCCTTCGCTCTGCCACAGATGTTAAACTGTCCAGCTCCATGCCAACAATAGAGCCTGCCTTCCTCACCAGTTTGTCCAGGCGTGAGGCGTCTTTCCTCTTAATGCTGCCTCCCCAGCACACCACTGCGTAGAAGAGGGCGCTCGCCACAACTGTTTGATAGAACATCTGCAGCATCTTATTGCAGATGTTGAAGGAAGCCAGCCTTCTAAGGAAGTATAACCGGCTTTGTCCTTTCTTGCACAGAGCATCAGTATTGGCAGTCCAGTCTAATTTATCATCCAGCTGCACTCCCAGATATTTATAGGTCTGCACCATCTGCACACAGTCACCTTTGATGATCACTGGGTCTATGAGGGGTCTGGGCCTCCTAAAATCCACCACCAGCTCCTTGGTTTTGCTGGTGTTCAGGTGTAGGTGGTTTGAGTCGGACCATTTAACAAAGTCATTGATTAGGTCCCTATACTCCTCCTCCAGCCCATTCCTGATACAGCCCACGATAGCAGTGTCATCAGCGAACTTTTGCACATGGCAGGACTCCGAGTTGTATTGGAAGTCCGATGTATATAGGCTGAACAGGACCGGAGAAAGTACAGTCCCTTGTGGCGCTCCTGTGTTGCTGACCACAATGTCAGACGTGCAGTTCCCAAGACGCACATACTGAGGTCTGTCTTTAAGATAGTCCACGATCCATGCCACTAGGTATGAATCTAATCCCATCTCTGTCAGCTTGTCCCTAAGGAGCAGAGGTTGGATTGTGTTGAAGGCGCTAGAGAAGTCTAGAAACATAATTCTTACAGCACCACTGCCTCTGTCCAAGTGAGAGAGGGATCGGTGTAGCATATAGATGATGGCATCTTCCGCTCCCACCTTCTCCTGATATGCAAACTGCAGAGGGTCAAGGGCGTGTTGAACCTGTGGCCTAAGGTGGTGAAGCAGCAGCCTCTCCATGGTCTTCATCACATGTGATGTCAGAGCAACAGGCCGAAAGTCATTCAGCTCACTAGGACGTGATACCTTTGGGACTGGGGTGATACAAGATGTTTTCCAAAGCCTCGGGACTCTCCCCTGTTCCAGGCTCAGGTTGAAGATGCGCTGTAGAGGACCCCCCAGCTCCGATGCACAGACCTTCAGCAGTCGTGGCGATACTCCATCTGGACCCGCTGCTTTGCTGGCACGAAATCTCCTCAGCTCTCTGCTCACTTGCGCTGTTGTTATTATGGGTGGGGATGTTTTTCCTATGCTGGTATCAGCAGAAGGATGTGTGGAGGGTGCAGTACTCCGAGGTGAGAGTGAGAGTGGGTTAGGGTGGTCAAACCTGTTAAAAAAGTTGTTCATTTGGTTTGCTCTCTTCACGTCTCTCTCAATGGTGGTACCCCGCTTCGAGCTGCAGCCAGTGATGATCTTCATCCCATCCCACACTTCCTTCATGCTGTTATTCTGCAACTTCTGCTCCAGCTTTCTCCTGTACTGCTCCTTCGCCGCCCTGAGTTGGACTCGGAGTTCCTTCTGCACGCGCTTGAGCTCATGCTGATCACCGTCTTTAAAAGCCCTTTTCTTCTGGTTCAAAAGGCCCTTGATGTCACTTGTAATCCATGGCTTGTTGTTAGCATAGCAGCGTACTGTTCTTACTGGAACTACAATGTCCATACAGAAGTTGATGTAGTCAGTAGTGCAGTCAACAACTTCCTCAATGTTCTCATTATGAGATCCCTGCAGGATATCCCAGTCTGTAGTTCCAAAAAGTTCTCTCAGAGTATTCTCAGCCTCCAGGGTCCACTTCCTGAATGATCGTGTGGTTGTAGGTAGGACTCTAACTTTTGGTTTATAGTGAGGCTGAAGCTGAACCAGGTTATGATCTCCTTTCCCAAGCGCAGGCAGCGGGGTGGCGCTGTATGCGTCGTTAACGTTTGCATACAGTAAATCAATAGTCTTATTTCCCCGGGTGTTACAGTCCACATACTGGGAGAATGCAGGCAATGTTTTGTCCAGCGTCACATGGTTAAAGTCTCCAGCGATTAGCACAAGCGCCTCAGGGTGCTGCGTTTGTAACTTAGCAACAGCGGAATGGATGATGTCACTCGCTGACTCCACGTCTGCCCGAGGAGGAATGTATACAATAACAACAATGACATGTCCAAACTCTCTGGGCAAATAGTAGGGACGTAAACTTACGGCCAACAGTTCGATATCCCTGCAGCAAGTGGAGATTTTGACGTTAACATGTCCAGAGTGACACCACCGTGTATTAACATAGAGAGCGAGTCCTCCTCCTTTGTGCTTACCACAGGTACTTGCATCTCTGTCCGCTCTAACTGTGCTAAACCCGGGTAGCTCCACGTTGGCATCTGGGATGGTGTTATTTAGCCACGTTTCGCAGAAACACAACAAACTGCATTCTCTGTAGGTCCTTACATTTTTCACCAGCGCAGCCAGTTCGTCGATCTTATTTGAGATTGAGTTTACATTCCCCAGAATCACAGAAGGCACCGAAGGCTTGAAACGCCACTTTCTCGCAAGCCGCTTCTTTTTTAGCTTAGTGCCGGCTCTGCTGCCACGATATCGCCTTCTTACCTCGTCGGGTAAATATGGAACCACACCGGCACTGGCATTTGTTCTCAGCGCCCGAAGTTGAGTACTTGAATAGGCGAGTCTCGGCGTGTTAAAATCCATGCCCACGTTGTAAAAGTAAGTGTGTCCAGGGAAGGAATCCACATAAAATAAAGTGGTAGGAGTGATCAATAAATAAAAATAGAAAAATAAAAGTAGAAAAGTACACATACATATACAGTCATACACGGAGCTGCTGAAAAGGCTGCCACTCACGGCGGCGCCGGATGCAATGAAATCTTTATCTTTGTCTTGTCATCTTTTACAATATATATGCGTGTGTGTGTGTGTGTGCATATATATGTTGTATCCTATGTGTTGTTGTATTGCGCATCCTATATTAGTCAAGCTCTATATGTAATAGTGCCTGAATACTAAATCCTAATGCAATATGCTGCTCAGTGCTTTTAACAACAGCAACAACATTTTTTATATAGCACGTTTTCATGCAAATTCTGTAGCTCAAAGTGCTTTACATGATGTAGAAAGAAAAAATAAATTGCTAAAAGTAATTTTGGTTCCTAACCCTGATCAGGAGAGATGTTTCAGTTTTACCTGAAGAGTTAAGGTTTTTGTCCTGGTTTCTCAACAAATCCTCTAACAAATACAGTTAGGCCCAAAAATATTTGGACAGAGACAACTTTTTTCTAATTTTGGTTCTGTACATTACCACAATGAATTTTAAATGAAACAACTCAGATGCAGTTGAAGTGCAGACTTTCAGAATTAATTAAGTGGGGTGAACAAAACAATTACATAAAAATGCGAGGCAAATAAAGCTTTTTTTTAACACAATCCCTTCATTTCAGGGGCTCAAAAGTAATTGGACAAATTAAATAACTGGAAATAATATGTTCATTTCTAATACTTGGTTGAAACCCCTTTGCTGGCAATGACAGCCTGAAGTCTTGAACTCATGGACATCACCAGATGCTGGGTTTCCTCCTTTTTAATGCTCTGCCAGGCCTTTACTGCAGCATCTTTCAGTTGCTGCTTGTTTGTGGGCCTTTCTATCCGAAGTTTAGTCTTCAACAAGTGAAATGCATGCTCAATTGGGTTAAGATTAGGTGACTGACTTGACCATTCAAAATGTTCCACTTCTTTGCTTTAATAAACTCCTGGGATGCTTTGGCTGTATGTTTTGGGTCATTGTCCATCTGTATCATGAAACGCCGCCCAATCAATTTGACTGCATTTAGCTGGATTTGAGCAGACAGTATGTCTCTGAACACCTCAGAATTCATTCGGCTGCTTCTGTCCTGTGTCACATCATCAATAAACACTAGTGTCCCAGTGCCAATAGCAGCCATGCACACCCAAGCCATCACACTGCCTCCACCGCGTTTTACAGATGATGTAGTATGCTTTAGATAATGAGCTGTTCCACGCCTTCTCCATACTTTTTTCTTGCCATCGTTCTGGTAGAGGTTGATCTTGGTTTCATCTGTCCAAAGAATGTTTTTCCAGAACTGTGCTGACTTTTTTAGATGTTCTTTAGCAAAGTCCAATCTAGCCTTTCTATTCTTGAGGCTTATGAGTGGCTTCCACCTTGCAGTGCACCCTCTGTATTTACTTTCATGCAGTCTTCTCTTTATGGTAGACTTGGATATTGATACACCTACCCCCTGGAGAGTGTTGTTCACTTGGTTGGCTGTTGTGAAGGGGTTTCTCTTCACCATGGAAATGATTCTGTGATCATCCACCACTGTCGTCTTCCGTGGATGTCCAGATCTTTTTGCGTTGCTGAGTTCACCAGTGCTTGCTTTCTTTCTCAGGATGTACCAAACTGTAGATTTTGCCACTCGTAATATTGTAGCAGTTTCTTGGATTGGTTTTTTCTGTTTTCGCAGCTTAAGGATGGCTTCTTTCACCTGCATGGAGAGCTCCTTTGACCGCATGTTGTCTGTTCACAGCAAAATCTTCCACATGCAAGCACCACACCTCAAATCAACTTAAGGCCTTTTATCTGCTTAATTGATAATGACATAACGACGGACTTGCCCACACCTACCCATGAAATAGCCTTTGAGTCAATTGTCCAATTACTTTTGAGCCCCTGAAATGAAGGGATTGTGTTAAAAAATGCTTTAGTTGCCTCACATTTTTATGCAATCGTTTTATTCACCCCACTGAATTAAAGCTGAAAGTCTGCACTTCAACTGCATCTGAGTTGTTTCATTTAAAATTCATTGTGGTAATGTACAGAACCAAAATTAGAAAAAAGTTGTCTCTGTCCAAATATTTATGGACCTAACTATATGTTGGTATCACAGCAGTCTACTCAGGATGGGATGTGTCAATGATGCATAGCTGCTTTCTTCATTGTATTTATAAAGTTAGATTGTGATAAATATAGGGAGAAACAAAGTAGCAGAAACACTACTTGAAAATTTAGTTTAACTTTGAAATAACTACTGAAAGTAACTAAGTCACAGTTGCAACGCCACTGCAAAGGTGAGTCATAGATTGATGGCCATTTAGCAGAATGTGTCAGCTATAAATTTAGCATTTTGATATGTTAGTTTTCAAAGCTCCATAAAGCAATGAACAGAGTTCCAAAGAGACCAAATAGTCAGTGCATGAACTGCAGGTGTATTGGTCAACTGCAAACTTGTTTCATGTGTCTGGGGAACAGTCTCAAAAATAATGATAGCATATAGCAAAAATGTGCAAACAGTATTTCCAAAGACAAACAATGGTTGAACGTCTAAGCTCACTGACAGGGAAAGACACTTAGTAGTACAGTTACTAAATGCCACAAAATCACAGCCTCAAAAATTACCATAGAATTGATTCAGCAAGTCTGTGAACTGTGAGCTACACAAAGGTTGATTTTATTGTATCTAAAGCCAATGCACAAAGATGCATAACCTGTTGTAAGCTGTGCAACACCTATATCCTCAGCAGTGGTAAAAAATAAAATGGTCTGCAGTGATTTTTAACCCTATTTCTTATAACCGGATTGGCTAACATTTAGAGAATGCCAAAGGATGCTTTCAAACCCACAATATCTGTTGTCAACTGTTTAAACATTGTGGGGGATCCATAATGATGTGGAAAGCCATCTCACATCAGTCATTTGATGCAAAGATTGTTCCACATCTTATATATAAACGTCTACGCGTGAATGTCTGTCTGTCTGTCTCGGAAGTGTGAGGCAGCCCAGAAGTGCGATGCTACAGCATGAAGCTCAAAGTAAGTGACTCTGTCTCCAAAGTGAAACTGCCACCGCTAATACACAAGCGAGGCGAACACGTCGACAAAATGAAACCGATGAGGAGCAGCTAATGCACAACCAATGTGATTGATTGATTGATTGAAGTGACAGTGACATGGTTTCTAGGAGCCCAGGCTTTTTACAGCATGGGCTCACACAGCTTGTTGATGTATATGGTTAAAGAATATGAGGCTATTTTGCAGGTGCATCCAGTGATGAAAAAATTGTAATACCTCATGATATTACCCTATTACTGAATGTCCCAGTTCACATTACTAAAGCTTTGAACAGAGGTTTAATGAACATCAGCAATAACCTTTTGTGGCCTTCTCAAACACTAGACCTAGACATCACTGAAACTTATTGGAAATTTTAGAGCACAGAGTGTGAAGTACTTCATCTTTCAAAGAACTAAGGTCTTTTCTTCCTGAAGAGTGGTGCAACAACTACAACACCATTCAGAACTCAAATAAGACACAAAAAGTTGCCCTATTCCTTATTTATTCCTTGATATCAATATATTGTCAGGGATTTCCATTATTTTTCCTGTTTGATTAAATAAATACACATATTGTTCCTTGATGTAAGTTTTGAAAATGCAGAATGCAGTTACTGCCAGTTCACCAGCAATCTGCAGTATTATTTGAAGTCTGGTCACTCCTTAAAAAGAGTATAATAATTTAAATATCAACTTTTCAGCCTGTTCAGTGTAATACATTCATAATTACCCTTTTCAGGTATGATTTAACATCACAGAAACATGAGAAAGGTGCCACAACCACTAATTCTCATAACCATGTCCAGTTTTTGATCCTTGATCTATTATTTTGTTCCAGTTCAGTGTCTTGGGTGTCACACTTTTTACAGTATTAAATGAAAATGTATAGTAAATATTTTTAAAATACATTTCTGTATTCATATTTCAAAGATTTCAATCTATTTTGTACTGAGATGGTCAACAAATGTTACAAATGCTTGCATTATGTAATTAGACCAGAATGCTAAAATTTCCATGAATAATCTATATGTACTGCATTTTGAATAGAAGAGACTAAGAAAGACAAAGAGATGGGGTCTCAAGGGATGTCCCACTTTATGACAGTCACCACATTGCTATTGTTCCCTCTGTAAGAATAGAGCTTTCTCCTTTAGAGCTAGTTCATTAATGAACATCAACTTCTAGTGGCAGCATGAATTATAAACTGTCAGCGGCAGAAGGGTATAGCTTATGGCAGAAATGGCATCCTCCATCGGATTCTCCTCCACTCTAAGGGTGGAAAAAATGGAAGAATGGTTAGTGGCTGTGCAACACCCTCAGTCTTCTCTGTGTGTTAAACTTCACCAGAGCCCATGAAATGCTCCCTACGCTCACATATCAGACAGTGTGAATAAATCATTTTTACCGTATATACTTTCCATACAACAGTAGCGTCAAAGCTTATTGTATAGTTGCACAGTTCTATATAATGGCCTTACAAGTCAAGTCAAGTCAAGTTGGGGAGCATGCACTGGTACAGTGTGTTGCCGCACCCACTACACAACGAAACAACTCGGGATCCCAGTTTGCAACATCCCAGGCAGACACGCGGTCCAGTCCCACCCTCCAGAAATGACCCTCTATTATGCCTCAGCCATGTTACGTGGGCGACCCCTTGGTCTGGTCCAGTCCCCATCAATGAGAATCTTACGAGCCGGATCACCCTCGTGGAAACGCGCCACATGGCTGTAGTGCCGTAACTGACGCTCCTTCACAATGCAAGTAATGTGCCTCATTCGGGACTCCATGAGTAACTGCTCATTCGACACAAAGTCAAACCAATGGTACCCAAGAATTTTCCGGAGAGACAGTACAGAAGGAGTCCAGTCTTCATCTCAGGTCACTGGATAGCGTCCATGTCTCTATGTCCATATCCATGTCTTGCCATGCAAATGCTGATTAAAAATGTTGTGGAGGTGAGCCAGAGAAAAATGGTACAATGGTAGTGTAAGTAAGTATAGTGTGCACATTCTCACTGTAAACTCCATTTGCAAACCTTATTCCAGTAACTTTTTGGAATTAGAGGTTTGGTCACTATACATTTGTGAGATAGCTCCTCAAAGCAGAACAAGGTTTAGCTGGATTACACCCATATTTGACGTCTTTGTTTTGATTTCTTGTCTTTTTTGATATATTTAAATTTTAAAAGAGAAATAATGTATAAAGTACAAGTTAAATATATCAGCTACTTAGGACATCAGACACACTGACGTTCCACTTACATGTTGCCAACAGAAACAATAAAAAGAAAAGAGAAAAGTGAAATGATAATATGTTAGACATAATAAAATTAGGTGTTGAAAGATTATTAAAATGTCTAGAAAGTTAAATCTGATCTAGTTCAGGGGTCCTAATAAAGTTTGTTTAGTAATCAACTAATGCCAGCTAAATGTAGTTCTGTCAACTTTATCAACAGAATGCTGTAAAGGAACTCTGTAGTAATGTTAAACTATACTTACTTGTAATAATAAAGATGAATGAATTAAGACATACTTAGTCACCTACAAAAAAGAAGACAAATTGTAACCATGCATTGAAAAATGTTGGAATTGGTTTAATGTTCTTTAGAAAATTTACAGTTAAATTGCTCATGTTTTATCATTGTAATTTAACAACGTTATTGTGCTTCAAGTTCTTCCTTCTTTTGTCATGCTTAAAAGAAGTTTTGGTCCAATGATAACATGCTTAAGTAGTGCTGTCTTTATTAAAAGCTTTTCAACAGTAATGCTCCCTAGATACTGCACAGCAACTAGAAATTGAAAAAAAGAAAGGAATAATCTGAAAAAAGAATGAAAATGTGTGATACTGTATTTTCAATGTTATTTGGTGCTTCAAAGAAGCTTTAGAAACAAGAAAAGCATAAACAAGCAGTTTCACATGCGGATGGTATAGTGCCACAGTCTTTAGAACCAGCTTGGTGACTGTCTATGCTAGTGTGTATATTCTTTCTCTGCCCATATAGGTGTGCCTTGGCCAGGTGCTCATAGTGGAAGTAGGCATTTGCAGTGTTATATATAGTACTAGGGTGTTGTACCGTGTTAGCCATTATGAATGTAGAGAAAAGCCAAGCAAAATGACACCTTTTATTGGCTAACTAGAAAGATTACAATATGCAAGCTTTCGAGGCAACTCAGGCCCCTTCTTCAGGCAAGATGTAATACAGAAACTGAAGTTTCCTATGTTTATATACACACTCTAGGACAAGAAACAACATTGGTAAATATTTAAATGAGAGATTTTGAATGTAAAAAATTAATAGATTCATTCAGGCTAGGGTTAATTTAGCAAGAGAGAAAAGAACAATGTATTGTCAAGATCTCTGGATAAGATAACTGTCCAACAAAGTCTTTTGAAGTTTGTAGTGAGTTTTTTCAAAACAATGTGGGTCTGTAGACAGGTTGTCTGTCATTCTGAGAGATGTAAACAATCCTCATATCTGGCCATAAAACTCTTGTCTTTATTCAATCCATGTTGTAAAGTATTAAATTTTAGCATGAGTTTAACTTCCCATTCTTTTCTCTCTTGCTGTGTTTTGAAGTTGCCCATAAGCACTGTGACCTTAAAGTCCTTCTCACAGTGTCCATGGCTGTTGAAGTGGGCCGCCACAGGAACATCTGTGTTGCCATGTTTAATGTGGAACCTGTGTAAGTTCATTCTCTGGCGGAGTGTTTGTCCAGTTTCTCCCACATAGAGTGCAGTGTCAGGACATTTCATGCAGAAAATTAGGTAGACTACATTAGATGATCTGCAGGAAAATGATCCCTTGATGTGATGTTCAAGTCGGCAGTGTGGTATAACTATACGGTCTGTATCATAGATGTGGGCACATGTTTTGCATCTTTTCTGTAGGCATGGAGATGTGCCATTTTCTGTTGGTTCACTTAGGGAGCCTCGGACAATTAATTGTTGAAGGTTTGGTGGTTGTCTGTATGCCAGGAGGGGAGGTTCAGGAAATACATTTTTCAGTGTTTGGTCATTGTTTAGTATTGGCTGAAGTTCTTTTATAATTTTTCGAAGTGTTTCAAGATGTGGGTTGTAGGTGACAACAAGGGGGATGCGATCCTTGTTGTCTTTGTTTTTATATTCCAGAAGGTTGTCTCTGGGTATGGCAGTAGCTCTTCTTATTTGAGTGTCTGTTGTTTTCGGGGTGTAACCTTGTTTGATGAAATCTTGTCTGAGCTCCTGCAGTTGTTGATCCCGGTCTGTTGGGTCTGAGCAAATACGATTGTACCGTATTGCTTGGCTGAAAATAATGGAGCGCCTTATATGCTTGGGGTGGAAGCTATCATTTTTCAGGTAGGTCCGTCTGTCTGTCGGTTTGTGAAAAATAGAAGTTACAAGGGTGTTGTCTTTCAGTTGAACGGTGGTGTCAAGGAAGCTGACTTCTGTTTTTGAGTAATTCAGCTTCAGCTTTATGTTGGGGTGAAAACAATTATATTCATTATGAAAATGGAGGAGGTCCTTTTCACTGGCAGTCCAGATTATGAAGATGTCATCTATGTAACGGAGATACAACATTGGTTTTACGATGCACATTGACATGAAATCTTCCTCCAATTTGGCCATAAAAAGATTTGCATAGTGAGGTGCAAACCGACATCCCATTGCAGTCGGGTGAGGGGTTTAAGGATGTGCTCACCCGTAACACAACCAGCTACATCCAGGACACCACTGACTTCTTAAAAAAACTGTCTGCTTTAGGCCCCTTACCTGAGGGAACCTTACTGGCCACAATGGATGTTGATGCACTTTACACTAACATCCCCCATGATGATGGCATATTGGCATGTGAAATGTACCTCAAACAACATGATTTACCCACAAAGTCAGTAATAGAAATGATAAAATTCACTCTGACACATAATCTGTTCTCTTTTGGACAGGATTGCTACTTACAACAAATGGGGACTGCAATGGGATGTCGGTTTGCACCTCACTATGCAAATCTTTTTATGGCCAAATTGGAGGAAGATTTCATGTCAATGTGCATCGTAAAACCAATGTTGTATCTCCGTTACATAGATGACATCTTCATAATCTGGACTGCCAGTGAAAAGGACCTCCTCCATTTTCATAATGAATATAATTGTTTTCACCCCAACATAAAGCTGAAGCTGAATTACTCAAAAACAGAAGTCAGCTTCCTTGACACCACCGTTCAACTGAAAGACAACACCCTTGTAACTTCTATTTTTCACAAACCGACAGACAGACGGACCTACCTGAAAAATGATAGCTTCCACCCCAAGCGTATAAGGCGCTCCATTATTTTCAGCCAAGCAATACGGTACAATCGTATTTGCTCAGACCCAACAGACCGGGATCAACAACTGCAGGAGCTCAGACAAGATTTCATCAAACAAGGTTACACCCCGAAAACAACAGACACTCAAATAAGAAGAGCTACTGCCATACCCAGAGACAACCTTCTGGAATATAAAAACAAAGACAACAAGGATCGCATCCCCCTTGTTGTCACCTACAACCCACATCTTGAAACACTTCGAAAAATTATAAAAGAACTTCAGCCAATACTAAACAATGACCAAACACTGAAAAATGTATTTCCTGAACCTCCCCTCCTGGCATACAGACAACCACCAAACCTTCAACAATTAATTGTCCGAGGCTCCCTAAGTGAACCAACAGAAAATGGCACATCTCCATGCCTACAGAAAAGATGCAAAACATGTGCCCACATCTATGATACAGACCGTATAGTTATACCACACTGCCGACTTGAACATCACATCAAGGGATCATTTTCCTGCAGATCATCTAATGTAGTCTACCTAATTTTCTGCATGAAATGTCCTGACACTGCACTCTATGTGGGAGAAACTGGACAAACACTCCGCCAGAGAATGAACTTACACAGGTTCCACATTAAACATGGCAACACAGATGTTCCTGTGGCGGCCCACTTCAACAGCCATGGACACTGTGAGAAGGACTTTAAGGTCACAGTGCTTATGGGCAACTTCAAAACACAGCAAGAGAGAAAAGAATGGGAAGTTAAACTCATGCTAAAATTTAATACTTTACAACATGGATTGAATAAAGACAAGAGTTTTATGGCCAGATATGAGGATTGTTTACATCTCTCAGAATGACAGACAACCTGTCTACAGACCCACATTGTTTTGAAAAAACTCATTACAAACTTCAAAAGACTTTGTTGGACAGTTATCTTATCCAGAGATCTTGACAATACATTGTTCTTTTCTCTCTTGCTAAATTAACCCTAGCCTGAATGAATCTATTAATTTTTTTACATTCAAAATCTCTCATTTAAATATTTACCAATGTTGTTTCTTGTCCTAGAGTGTGTATATAAACATAGGAAACTTCAGTTTCTGTATTACATCTTGCCTGAAGAAGGGGCCTGAGTTGCCTCGAAAGCTTGCATATTGTAATCTTTCTAGTTAGCCAATAAAAGGTGTCATTTTGCTTGGCTTTTCTCTACAGTGTTATATAGTAAAGCAAATACATCCACCCTGGAAAACAGGAGATTGTTTTCATCAGAGTGGAAGAGCGAAACCTGAGTCATTAGTATCTGAGGAAATTAGAACAGAACAACTCAAGAATGGCAGTTGAAGGTGGACTTGGGGAGTCTGCTTAAGTTACCAGATACATTTGTAAAGGACAGCCTCAGGCAAGATATGCATGTACTGAATCAGAGAAATTAAAGCACCTGACTATCCTGGAGCAGATTGACCCCTGGGAAAAATGGGAGGAATAGGCTAAAGAAAGTAAAAGGAACACATCTAAATGCTCAACACCTTTGACGCTTTGGCTCAGCATGGCATCCAGGACTGTGTCCGAAGCATTTGTCTCGGGGAATGAAAGGAAGTAAAAAATTAGGTGCTTTCAATATTGATGCTGACGTAAGGGCCTGTTTTAGGTCACAACATGCAGCGTCTGTCTTATCATTCCATACCACTTTGTTAGGAGACCTCTTCCTGGTTAAATCACTCAAGGGCGCTGCTCTCTCCGAAAACCTGGCTAAACTGAGAAATGCTTGGACTTGCTGCATAGTTCGTGGACAGTACCATTTCAATATGGCATCTACTTTTGAACACTGTGGCTTTACGGTACCCCGACTCACCAGGTAGCCTAAATACTTAGCTTCTTTCAAACCAAAAAAGCATTTATTTTGATTGATCCGAATGCCTGGCTTCACCCAGCATCCGCAATACCGCTCAGACCTGCTATATGTGTTCCTTCCAGGTGCTGGAATAGATGAACACGTCATCCAAGTAGTCAGCACTATACGCATTATAAGGGTGGAGCACTTTATCCACCAGAACCTGGAAAGTCACAGGAGCCCCATGTAACCCAAATGGAAGGACTCAATACTGCCAGTGTCCACTAGGGGTGCTAAACGTGGTCTTAACCTTAGCGGAGTCCGTTAAAGGAACCTGCCAGTACCCCTTCGTCATGTCAAGCGTGGTCAAATAATTCACCTGTCCAAGCCTCTCAAAGAGGTCGTCCACTCGAGGCATTGGATAAGCATCAAATTGGGAGACTTGATTAAGTCGACGGAAGTCATTGCAAAACTTTCAACTTCTGTCAGGCTTACTAACCAAGACTAATGGACAGGACCAATGACTATGACTTTCCTGCATAACTCCTAGTTCCAGCATCCACTTGATTTCAAGCTCCACATCTGCTTTCTTTGCCTTGGGAAGACGTTAGGGACACTTTTCAACAATAACCCCCAGGCTCCGTCACAAGGTCATGCGCAATCAGATAGGTCCTTCCTGGCTTCCTCCAAGACTGCATAATAAGCTCCCTTCGCTTCTCCCATAGGGACCAGCCCACTTCTGTGTGTCTCTCCCACACTCTCCCTTTGTTTCTTTACTAGCCTGGTTATGTGTTTTGGGAGTGGAGCCTGCACCAGGTCTTTCCGAACCACGGGACAAACCCCCCACTTGGAACCTTGGCCCCGGTACTCTCCAACCTGGTTATACTTCAGGTCCAGTCCTGGTTTCTTCTGGGCTTTAAACATCCTGCCGACTTTTCCACTGTCACAAAAAAATGACAAAAAGACATCAAAAAGGTTTGGGGCAGCCACCCTCATAATATGCCCTGGCTGTAAAAGGTAATAGATGAGACATGTTCACAAGTCAGAGTCCAAAACAGAACTGAATTAGGTAGTTAAAGATGGCGGCTTTATATGCTGAGACCGGAAGTGATGTCATTAGTTGCACTGGGACCAGAAGTGGCATCATCAGTGGCGCCGGGACCGGAAGTGACGTCATTAGTGGTGCAGGACTCATGCGGGATTTCCTGTGGATGGTCTGCAAGAGATTGAGAAAGAAAGTCAGTCCGCTTATATAAAATAGACAGTTACAAAACAATTTTGGTCAAGCTAGGAAAAGTATATTACATGTTTAAAAGAAAAGACACAATGATGAAAACAGCAATGACTTTTTTCACCCACCATACAATAACCGATAGATGTAACAAGAATAATGCAGGATTCAGGGGATTATCACCTCTGGAGATGAACACTGATCTTTACTTATCTAAACAGCTTTTCATAGCTGAGGTTTCTTTCAATTGCCAGTACAGTTGACGATCCATTTTGAGAGTCCACAAGTCTTTTCCTTCCAATTACTATTGTCTTCTTTTCGAAAAACAGCATGATTTATGAAAATTACCTCCAAACACATCCTGGAACCCAGGCATCCTGCTTTTAGTAGTGCCACTTGCAATCACAAGTTTACTCGGAAATGGCATGTACAGGTTATATTCTTTATCCGCTGAAGCATACCAGACAAACAGCAAACACAAAATATTTATAAGAACTAAGAAAGCAAACAGAACTTTAAGGTGACTGGGGTTCTGGAGGAGCAATCTGTGGGTCATGCATGGTACTTGGCCACAAGCTGGGGTTTAATCAGAACTGTCTGTGTCACCAAGGAGAGACAGTCAGATGCTGAAAGATTCAAAACATGCAGTGACCCTGGTTACATAGCTGATGTCTCCACATACATCAGAAGATTTATGTTTTAAATGCTTATTCCAGTTTGCTTTCCTGTCTTGTTATTTAATTGAAACTTCTAAAGTGGCCTTCTATTGGTGTGTGTGTGTGCGTGCGTGTGTGCGTGCGTGTGTGTGTGAATGTGTGTGATAATATGCCCTGAATTAGTGTCCTATTCTGGATGGTTGGTTCCTTCCTTGTGCCTGACGTGGCCTGGTTAGGTTCTAACTCCTTGTCACATTCTGTAATAAAAAAGGAGAATAAGAAAATTAACATTTACTTCATGTATGTTGTCTACCAATGAACTGTAATTCAATTCCTGAATCTGGAAGGGGTGTATTGATTTGATAAAGACCAGGGGCCTCATGTATAAACGGTGCGTACGCACAGAAATGTTGCGTACGAACCTTTCCACGCTCAAATCGCGATGTATAAAACCTAAACTTGGCGTAAAGCCACGCACATTTCCACGGTAACTCATTCATTGGCGTACGCAATTTATCCGCCCGGTTTTGCAGACTGGCGGCACCCAGCGTCAAAGCAGTGCTACTGTTCCTGTGTGGTTTCCTTTCATTTTTAGATCGACATCCCTGACGCGGCTGTATCATATACACTGAAACTAACTGCATATCGTTGATACATTTAAGGCACCTGATTGCAATCAATTTGTAACAATATAATTGTGCACAGAATGGCCAAACTATTCCACTGCCATGGCTGTCTTAGCATTGTTAGAGGACATCGCAAATGGAAGGATTAGAAGAGAACGCGTATTCAGAGATCATACGGATTTCTTGGCACATGACGATGACTGGCTACTAAGTCGGTTTAGATTTCCAAGAGCGATCCTCTTGGAGCTGTGTGCTGAACTGGCACCTGCTTTACAAAGGCAGACTTTGAGGAATTGTGCTGTACCTGCTCCTTTGCAAGTTCTGTCCACTCTCGGATTTTTAGCCACAGGAGCTTTTCAGCGTGAATTGGCTGACCGATCCGGTATTTCTCAGTCATCACTGAGTCGTGCCATGCCAGCTGTATGGGATGGTATTATCCGCTTGTCAAGCAGATATATCAGATTTCCGTACACTCCCATTGAACAGGCAAACATCAAAGCGCAATTTGCAACAATGTCCGGTTTTCCAAATGTCATCGGAGCGGTCGACTGCACACACATTGCTATAAAGGCACCTTCACAGAATGAATTTGTTTATGTGAATAGAAAGCATTTTCACTCTGTTAATGTGCAAATCATCAGTGATGCGAAAATGCGCCTCACTAATGTTGTTGCGAGATGGCCTGGCTCAACTCATGATTCATTCATCCTGAGAAATAGTAGTGTGGGGAACAAACTTGAAAATGGTGCGGTGCGTGATGGCTGGCTTCTCGGTAAGATAAGACATTTATTACCTTTTAATCAGAGTCGTATGTTATCTGTACGATGTAACCATATAAACACGATTACTTAGGTGACAGTGGGTACCCGCTGAAGACGTGGCTCCTCACCCCTCTCGCCAACCCACTGACTGAACAAGAGCGACGTTATAATGACCTCCACTCTCGGGCTCGGGCGGTGGTAGAACGTACTATAGGGCAGCTTAAGGGCCGTTGGCGCTGCCTGGATAAGACTGGTGGAGTGCTGCTCTATAGTCCACAGAAAGTGTGTCGCATCGTGCAAGCATGTAGCATTCTACATAATATGGCACTCATTCGTAGCTTGCCCGTACCTGAAGAGATGCAGTATGATGAACCGGACCCTGGTCCACCAAATGAGCAGCCACACCGGACAGCATTACAATGTCGAATGAATGTAATTCACAGAATGTAAAAACAGGTAAGCAGATCATTTATTTATTTACAAAGTCATTTAATTTTTGATCAATATCACTCAGTACTGCCTTTATATTTCGTAGTTCATTGGCTACATCTCTCACCGCATCCACCAATGCATTTTGGGATTCCAGAACTGCATCAGTCAGCACACGGCCAGATGATCGAACAGTGGTTTCCGAGGCAGGGGTGTGAGAGCAGCCAGCGCCCGAAGATGTGGTCGGCACAGAGGCAGCACCATCATCGCCTGGAGCCACGTCCTCAGCATTGGGGTCAGCTTTTGTACTGTTGTCTGGAGTTAATTAAACAGTAATTAATACAGCATCTGCGGCCTGATTGTCGTATTTCACATACAAATTATTTACACGAGTATGGATAATGGTAATCAAAACAGAAATGGTAACTCACCATCACCTGCGGTGATGTCAGAATCACCTTCCCCAGCTGGTACAATGCCGGCAATGAGTGTATCGCCAATAATTGCAGCAACTCGCTGCTCAAATGGTGTGAGCTCCGGGAGTTCACTACTTCCTCCAGTCGTGCTAACATGCAGACGATGAGCTGCAACTCGCCTTTTCACGGCAACTTTGATGTCGGACCACTTCTTTTTTATTTCGGTCACAGTGCGACTTTCTGCTCCAGCACTTTTGAGTGCATCCACCACGCTATGCCACTCCATCAATTTCCTTTTATTACTAATTCCACTTCCTAAGCTACCAAATAAAACATTTTTCCTGGCCTCTACTTCACTTAGCAGGACCTCCATTTCGCATTCGGTGAAGTTTTTTTTTTTTTTCCCCCGTGCTTTCGCCATTGTCTTCCTGAAGCGCTGAAGGTAAGGGGCTATTTATATTGATTTGCATATTCAAAGAGGCGTAATTCTGGGAGGAGTTGGGGTGTGGCAGCAAGCGCGTGCGCGTGCGTTACTTTTCACGCAAATCGGGATTTATGTAGTGGAAGAACGTGAAATTTTGCGTGCGCACAGATTCCTGCATCTGGATTTTTCTGTGCGTACGCACAATCCCGCTTTTGTGCTTACGCCATGTTATAGTGTGAGTTCTACGCACGGCGTTATGCATGAGGCCCCAGGCTCTTTAGTGATGACGCCAATAAAATAAATCTCTGAAACTATTTTGAATTAGTCGCAAATTTTGATTTCCTGTACTTTAACTTACTTGATAACTTCTAAGATCCTATTCTAAGATGGTGGTGCAAGGAAAGTATTTGAGGAACTGGTCTTGTGATTAAATTACCTAAAAGAAAATAATAGGAAGGTGCATAAAAAAGTAGTACATATACAGCAGTACATTGAGCAAATAAGGTGACACTCACATTCTTCAGTTGTGGCATAAAAGTAATTGTGATAAAACCCAACTCGATAGCTGTACACACAATTACATAGTGATAGGAAGCCAAGCTATAAAGGTGTGGCCAGCATGTCACAGGACAGATTTAAGTCTCACACAAGAACTTCCAAACGAAAGGGAGACAAAGAGAGAAAAAAAGTCAGGTCCAATAGCAGGGACACAGCAAAAAGTGCTTCCTAATTTGTGAGAATGGTTGTAATTCACAGGGGCTCATGTCAGTGATATCATATTCAAGACAAGAGACAAATCTGTACAGGGCACTGAGGCATTATATGGCACACTCACATCTGGCCGATTGAGATGGACCAGTCAACCCAGTATAATATCTTTGTGATACTAGAAAAAACCAGAGTAGCTGGAACAAAGGGAGGGAGCATGATCACATGGAAAATGCATAAACTGTACAGATACAGTATTTTACCAGTGAAAGATTTGAACCACTCATTCTGGAGATATGATGTATCAGTGCTAACCACTGCACGAGCCAACTGCCTTTAGACTGAAACTAATCAATACTATGAACTTCACTTTGAAGTTGAAATTCTTCATATTGGCTAGTTTTTTAAGCTGTTTGATTTTCCCTCTACCCGGATCTTCCAACCATAAAGGAACATTATCAAAGAGGGAGTCTACCACTGCCATTTTAGACAATAAGTATCTTGTTCTTTGTTTGGTGAGTTCTGTTGGTTTTGCACCAAATACTATGAATATTTTTGCATTAAGGCCTGCACACTGTAGTCTCATCAAATTAAAAGACATTATCCCATATGTTCTTTCAATACATATATATCTGATGGGCAGTCTTGTTTGCTTTTTTTTTTTTTTGCTTTTTTGTAATAAATTGCATGTTTCTTGCCACGACATCCTGCACCTCAGACTTGTAGGAAAAGAACAAAATGGTAGTAATAAGCGGGGACTGACCACTTGCTGACATTAATTTCCACAGCTCCTTTAAGGTTGTCATTGCCCTCTTGGTAGCCTACCTTGTGAGTGTTTTACTTACCCAGTCTCCAGTATTATACAGATGGTCTGATCTCTGTAATTTCAAATGCGAGTCCACAACAGAAGTGAATTAAAGATGGCCATATTCCAGACTTATCAGTTCTAGGCAGAAAGGGACGGGCCCAGGAAAGTGGACAATGGAAGCAACGTCAGTTGTGGAAGGACAGTCAATCTCCTGTTCTGCGGAGGGAGGAAGAGAAAAGGCATTAGACAACAGCTACAACCCCTGGTTTTGTGGTAAATTGCCATTACTAGAGCCCTTAAGGTATTTCCCATGCACATGTGTGTGACAATATGTAATGTCTTTAGAATTCTTTTTTAACCCTTTTATATCTTGTGAAAACCACGGGGACCTACAGCTCCCCAAACCCGGACACAGACAGGCACAGAGACACAAGTCCAAAAGCAGCACATAGTTTATTTCCTTGTGGAGCAGCTCTATTCCCCAGCTCCCCAGTTCAGAGCACAGTACACAATTAAACAGAACAAAACAATGCTCATTCCCTTTCTTTCTTTCTCTCTCACTCTCTTTTTGTCTTCTGTGCCGCCTCCACTCCTCTCCATGCAAGCTTCGTCCACCACCTCCCGACTCTGGCTCCTCGAACAGAGTGAAGCAGCCTCCTTTTTAGTGCACCCAGAAATGCTCCAGGTGCACTCTGATCCTCTTCTGGCAGCACTCCCGGGTGTGGTGGAAGTGCTGCAGTCTAGGGCTCCAGAACTGTCCAGGCTTCCCCTGGTGGTGGCCATGGGCCCCAACAGGTTTGAGCTTTCGAGCTCCAAGCCAGTGGCCCTGATGCAATCCAGGGGGGTTGCCCTCTTGTGTTCCGGGGGAGGTTTTGCCCTGAACCTGTTGAACCTGTCCTTTCCCCCAGTTATTCCTTCACAGGGGTGTCCCAGATGGGCAAGGGCCCCAGCCATCCACCACAATCTGTACCTTTCAACAATAAGATCCCATAGTCCCTTTGTTTGCTTCTTGTGTACATTGGCTGTCGCTGTACTTTGTAACCAAGAAATATTTAAGGTTAATCAGAAATATGTGAGTTGATATCAAGTGAAAACAAATTACCTTAGTATATGATTTAGAATATGAGTGGTTAAATCTGAGCACAGTTTTTAATAATTTTTTTCCAAAGAAAACATATATATCTATCACGATGTGTCTTGATTGGTTTTGATTTCAGCCTCAATGTCAACAGTTGCTGAAATGTTACTAGCTGTATCCAACTGTATACTGTACAGGAGTCATAATATTTGTTCATTCCGAAGAATAATTTATTGCACAAGGACTATGAATAATAATATTTTCATTAAAAATTATATTATGCAAACACAAATGGGCACAATGGAAAGAAAATTACTACTTTTAGCAGAAAGCACTTAATCAAAAATACTGTGTAAGAAAATTAAAACCCAATCTCTAGTGATGATCTTTTCTAAACTGTCCCTAATAAATGCACTGAATCTCATCTTTAATAATAAGGGATTTTTTGACTTTTAGAGGCAATGGTTTGTTCAGGTAATTAATACTTAAAAGGACAAATTCTATTTTTCTGTAACAAAGATTATTTTCAAGGAATATGAATCTGACCAGGAAGAAACCAAATGCATAACAAATATACAAGTGGAACATATCAGCATTATAACTTATTTTTATTTGCGTTATCCCACCGCATCTGCGCTTTTGGAAAAAGGTGAGTACTAATAGTTTTACACTTGAAGAGCCTTAGTCTTCTTGTGTTAATCTTTCTTTACTTTACAAGTCTGATATGAAGCAGATCCAGTTGTGTAAAGAAGCATTCTTTTATGAACTGCCTACATACAGTATAAAATAGATCTCAGTATTTTACAATAAATGGAAAGACAAAGTAAGTACTTTAGGCATTGATGTCATAAATTTCTCATTGAATCAAGCTAATGTTCAGCAAGAAATGGAAAACAACAGACCTATAAATTAATATGAAACTGTAAGTTAAAATTTAATTCAATTTGCCCATTTGGAGGTCACTGAATATTTAAGTGTAAAGTATTATTTTGCAGTTGCTTAGCAAAATGGAAAATGGGAAGCTTGAATTTCAAATTTCTAAACAGTTAAAAGTGAACTGTGTAAGACATTACTGACACAGCTTAAAATTAAGACTCCAGAAATCAGAATTTTCTATAAAATTATTATGCACAGTATACATCTGGAGTACTTTGAATGTCCAGAAAAGATTATTGGTAGGAGTTTTGTTATGGCTATCAAGTTCCTAATCAGAGTAACTTCAAAAGAACTACTAATTTATATGTTCTTCTATTTCCTTCCTCTAACTTACAGCAATTCCACCAGATTTTCAAAGTACCCTAAATTACATATTTTAGTGGATTGTGAATACAATCACCTCTCAACCACCCACAAACCTGTGCTGTTCCTTAATGTTTATACCACATAAAACCACTTGGAAGAATAGACCAAAAGGAAATAATAGACAGATAGTATAAATAATAATTAATAATGTTATTTAGTATATGCTGTGAAAAAATCAAAATTGACTTTGAGAGTTGAACAAAAGCATTTTCAAATTATGCATTACCTACTGTGATATCTGTGATTTTATCATTTTTCCATATTACTGTTGCCGGCAATTCAATTAATGTGAAATCCAGACAATCTTGTCTTCTTCTGATGTATAACGTATATTGTTTTGGTTCTAAGGCCATTAAGATAAATGATGTAGATGATGAGAAAACAGAGGTATTTCATCTGATTAATAAAAGCATTTCTAAAGTCAAAATATTATAATGATGTAACATGAAAATTTCATTGTACCTTGCCAAAGGCCTTATCTGTATAAATTAAAATTAAGATTCAATTAGTATTATTCAATATAACAAAACAGTTTTCTTTTAATAAAACTAAAATGAAAGTTTCTAGTGTGATGTTTATTTGTCTTATACTGTAATCTGTAGATCAGTATTCTAAAGTAAAATGGGATGATAATGCACAGATGAAAAGATGTAAGTTTTTGCTTCAAAGAGGCCAGATAAATTAAAGATCAAGAAACATAAACAGTTCTAGTGGATAACATGAAACAATGTTTTGGACAATTTGATAGTCATCATGAAAAGTTTTTTTAAAAGTAATTTCAGTGATAAATATTTTTTTCTTTTTGTCTTGAACTCTGAAACAGGCCTAACATTGCCTTTTAAGATAACCATTGTATCACTAAACATTTAGATTAACTGTTCTCAAGCTATTACCAATCAGTAGATTTTCTGGTGACTTTAAGGTTAGAAGAGAAAAGTTTCACCTAATATGTTAAATTAAATAAAAATGAATAACTACATGAAAGAAACAGCTTTCACAAAGATTAAAGAAACTAGTAAAATGGAAACAAGAAACAGAAAGGTCTGAACATAGTATTTAAATTATTTAAAATGTATATGATGGAGTCTAATAGCAAGAAATGTGAAGATTTTTGAAGACGAAAGGAATACCTGACAAGTATGTAAGGATAGTTAAGGATATGTAAGAAAATGCTGACACACAAGCAAAAAGTAGTGTAGGTATAACAGATGGATATGCAGTTAAGGTTGGTTTATATCAAAGATCATCATTAGGCCCATACATTTTTATTATAGTTATGGTTATAATTTCTAGGGGAATAGTAGTTCAGTTCCCATGGTGCGTGCAGATGACATTGTGCAATTTGGCATCACTAAGAATACTGTGGAAAGGAAACTGGAGCAGTGGAGAAAACTATGAAGGATAGAGGCTTTAAGATCAGTAGGAAAAAAAAAGAATATCTCATATTTAAGGGACAAGAACAAGATGGAGAAAACGCTCTCCAGAGAGAAAGGCATAGGTTGTAAACTTCAAGTATCTTGGATAATACATAACAGATGATCTAGAGATAGATCTACAGGATGGAAAAACTGGTAAAAGGTGTCAGGAGTGCTGTGTGACCAAAGAATCAGACAAGAGAGAAGTGTAAAGTGTATAAAACAGTGGTCAGATCAACATTTTTATATGGATCAGAAACCTGAGCAGTTACAAAGATGCATGGAAGGAAACAGGATGCTACAATAATGAGGATGAAGAGATGAATGTGTGAAGTAACAAAGCTTGATAAGATCAGGAATGAGAGAATCAGAGGTAAGGACAATGTGGGGTAAATCTCAAAGGAAATACAGGAAAGAAGGTTAAAGTGATATGGGCATGGCATGAAAAGAGAGGTGAACAATGAATCATGGATATGGAGATGTCAGTAAGGAGGATCAGAGGTAGAAAGGGTGGTCAGGCAAGGAAGTATACAACACACACACAATATAAACAAGCAAAACTGCCTGGACTTGTTGCTTCACATAAAGCTTGAGGTGTCTGCAGGCCCCAAGATCTGATTTGAGGACATACTTGTTTACCTGATGGACTTAATAGAGAAAAAGCAAGTTATAGAGAATGACAAATTGCTCTCCAGTCTTCGCCCAAAATCTCTTTTCCACCTTGTCAAAATAGTTATGCAGACTTGGATAACACCTTGTCCAAATAGTTATGCAGACTTGGATAACAACAATTTATTTCTTGTACAGCCCAGAATTACACAAGAAGGGTCACAATGGTCTTTAGCCGGCACTGTTTTTGACAGCCCCCCAGCCTTGAATACGTAAGTTGTGCATTCACCTCTTCAGGTAAGTTGCATTGTGAACTTCACTTACTATTTTTTCTCTGAGCTTACTGTCTCTAGGTAGGTAGGTATTCAATCATAAAGGACCATGAAACTTTGTATGTTCTATTCTCATTTCCATTTTCAAATTAAACTCTTTTGTGTATTTTGTAAGAAAAAGCTAAGAGAGGTAAAATAGAGTTAGTACACTGTCAATAAGCTACTCTGTAGAATGTAGAGAAGTCTGTGAGGATAGGTCTTGCTGGTTCAGACTTTTTAAAGGTAGCCAAAATGGGCAGAGTCAGGCTGGGGTCAGTGTTAATATTTTTAATTAGTGACTTCAGGACACTGGTAGAAACAAACAAAAATATTCATACCGAGTCACCAGTTAAAATGGCTTTAATAGTCGAGAATATAAATATTTTAAAGTGATGTTCAATGATGTATTGATACATGAGGGCATTTGTGGTATCTTCCCTTCCAGAACGATTACAAAGTTATAAAAATAGGTGTACAGTAATCCCTCCTCCATCGCGGGGGTTGCGTTCCAGAGCCACCCGCGAAATAAGAAAATCCGCAAAGTAGAAACCATATGTTTATATGGTTATTTTTAAATTGTCATGCTAGGGTCACAGATTTGCGCAGAAACACAGGAGGTTGTAGAGAGACAGGAACGTTATTCAAACACTGCAAACAAACATTTGTCTCTTTTTCAAAAGTTTAAACTGTGCTCCATGACAAGACAGAGATGACAGTTCTGTCTCACAATTAAAAGAATGCAAACATATCTTCCTCTTCAAAGGAGTGCACGTCAGGAGCACAGACTGTCAGAAAGACAGAGGAAAGCAAACAAATCAATAGGGCTGTTTGGCTTTTAAGTATGCGATGCACCGCCGGTACAAAGCTGTTGAAGGCGGCAGCTCACACCCCCTCCGTCAGGAGCAGGGAGAGAGAGAGAGAGAGACAGAGAAAAACAAACAGTCAAAAATCAATACGTGCCCTTCGTGCTTTTAAGTATGTGAAGCACCGTGCAGCATGTCGTTTCAGGAAGCAGCTGCACAGAAGATAGCAACGTGAAGATAATCTTTCAGCATTTTTAGACGAGCGTCCGTATTGTAGAAGAAGAATGTTCTCCTCAGCACCATGTATTTTGTGTGTTTAGTAAATTAGAATCTTTATAATAACTATTTTGTAACTTGCCAGTGAGAGACGCTTTGGCTTATGAACTAACAAAAATATGTTATTCCAGGGTTCAGGAGAAATAGTGTCCAGATGAATAAAATGTAAGCTGTTTCTTGTTTTTCCCTTTCTCAGAGTGAATGTTTCAGGGACAAGGTCACAAGGCTGCAGAACTGTACATGTAGTTTATGCAAAGGCGTCTCTCCTGTGCTTAGCTTCCAAAACACAGATAATGCTTAGCTCAACAGACATATTGTTTAACTTTACTGTTTTGATAAGGATGTTCTTTCTTTTCTTATTAATCATGAGATGCTGAAGTATAAAAAACCCCTCCTGGCTTTTGATCAGGGTTCAATTGAGCTTTGCGGCAATAAGTTATACTCTTTTGAATCTCTACTTACTGCGACTCCGAATGAATAAATAAAGTGAATTGAGAAAATATTATCTGTCTGCTTTCCAGTGTGCCTTTTTCGTCCACAGTATCGTCTAGGTGTACGAACAGCCCCCCTGCTCACACCCCCTACGTCAGGATCAGAGAAAGTCAGCGCAAGAGAGAGAGAGAGAAAAGTAAGTTGGGTAGCTTCTCAGCCATCTGCCAATAGCGTCCCTTGTATGAAATCAACTGGGCAAACCAACTGAGGAAGCATGTACCAGAAATTAAAAGACCCATTGTCCTCAGAAATCCGTGAACCAGCAAAAAATCCGCAATATATATTTAAATATGCTTACATATAAAATCCGCGATAAAGTGAAGCCGCGAAAGGCGAAGCGCGATATAGCGAGGGATCACTGTATGTTATCCTAACAATAAAAGGAAGGGAAACACAATATACTGTAAAACACAAAATACCAAAGTTATCAAATACATGTCACTATTGCCACTTCCTGGCTTCCTAAATGTGTTTTCAGTCCTTTTTAACAGGAGAGTTGGCTTGCTCACTTGACTGGCTCTCAAACTGCTCCCTTTCTCAACTCCCTTTTCTCCCTACTTCATGACTCTGGCCTCTCCTTAGAGTCAGTGAGCTTGAGGTGATTTTTACACCAAATTTAGTGTAATTTTCACCTGCAGTTTCACCAGGCAAGCAGCTTAAAGTATACTTGCTCCCCTGCAATTTTGTCTTCAATGATTATTTCTTTGTTCAGAAACAACTGTTACTACTGTTTCAATCTAACTCTTTCCTCCTGAAATTGCACTGTGAGAACAGACTAAATTTTCTCTCCCAGACATGGAACTGTTGTAAAGCAACAGCTGGCCCAGGCAATGTCTTTTCATCCACACTAAGACACTGTGCTGGGGACTTCACACTAATGTTTACAATCATATTATCCAGAATTTGGCTGAATAGAGAGTTCCTGGCACTTTCAAAGTATCCACAATTTTTCCAGTGCCCAAAAAAAAAAAATCCTTCTCTTTAATAATTACAGACAAGTGGCACTGACGCCAGTAATAATGAAACATCTGAATGTCTAATTCTTTAGTATCTCGGGTCTGTGTTGGATTCTTTTCTTGAGCCCCTCAAGTTTGCTAACTGTGCCAACAGATCAGTGGAAGATTCAGTTAAAATTGTTCACCCCTACATTTTGTAATATGTATACTCTCCAAGTAATTTTGTCAGTATTCTATTTGTAGATTTGAATTCAATAATGCATCAATATGAATGTAGACTATTTCACATGCCTCTGTATCTGTAACTTTCTGTGAAACAAATATCAGACCCTGAAGATGGGTGGAGATCAGTCATAACTCTTGGCCCTGAGGGATCCTCTAACACCAGGGGTGTCCAAACATTTTTCAAGGAGGGCCAGATTTGATAATGTGAAAGTGCCCGAGGGCCAACAGTCCCTGATGACATTATTTTAAACAATAGAAAATGCATATAAACACACCATTATTTAATACTTTCATTTTCACACAGCAACAAAGTAACCAAATGAAAGCATTCAGATGGACAAACCAGAATATACATAAGCTATCTGAATTTCTAACAGAAATTCAAAACATTCAGAAACTCTGTAAAATAAAACTGGTCTGGTTCTAGAGCAGTGGTTAACATGCGCAAAATGTCACATAGATGGATGTCAGTTAGTCTTGATCTCAAGCGGTTCTTGTTTAAGTTCATAACAGAGAAAGTCTGCTCACACAAATATGTGGAGCCAAACAAGCTTAGCATTTCCTTTGCAAATGTTTGCATTTCTGGAAACCTGCCTTTATCCAGTTGCCGGTAAAAATGCACAACAGATGCACTATTTGCTGTCACACTGCTCCAGCTGCAGGTGAGGTGGAGCATCATCAGGGTCACGCTGAAGGGAGAAGAGAACGACCACATGTCCTTTTCAATTGTGGCAAAATCCCAAAAGCAGTCGTTAAACTCCCCATCAAGGGATGCGATGACTGCTGCATACCTTTGTTTGCATGCTGATTTTGCTGACCATGACCTCCTGCAGATCTGGGAAATGTGTGGTGCAGGGCTCTGTTTGTGACAAGTTTCTTTGGAAAAGTTGCAGCTTGGTTGCAAAAGCCATGATGTGTGCATATAGTTGGCTCACTACTGTGTCTTGTCCTTGAAGGATGAAGTTCATTGCATTTAGATGCTTTGTTATGTCAACCAAAAAAACCAAGTCTGCCACCCATTCAGTATCTGACAGTTCTTGTATCGGTTGTCCCTTTTCAGCCAAATATTGTCCAATTTCCCTTTTAAGAGAGAAAAATCGCTGCAGTGCAGATTCCGACTTGGCCACCTCACATCGATGTGATATATTACAGTATATCTCCATATTCAGCCTGGATGTTAAGCAGGAACTGCTGAAACTGGCGATGGTATAGGGCTTTAGAGCGAATTAAATTAATTGCCATTACCACGGGTTTCATAACATGATCAAATCTTAGATGTTTAGAGAAAAGAACTTGCTGATGAATGATGCAATGTAGTTTAATAGCATTGCATTTTTCTTCGCTGACTTTGTTACAGCTCAGAGTGGACAATCCACTTCGTTCACCAGCCATGGCAGGTGTGCCATCAGTAATAATCCCAGTAACATTACTCCACGGTAGTTGCATATCATCAACAGCTGAGCAAACAGCAAGGAATAAATTGGCTCCTCTTGTTTGGCCTTTAAGGCTTTGGAGGCCAAGCATCTCTGGTGTTATTTTCATGTTCAAAAAAATCAGTAACTGAGCAGTGTCTGATGCATCTGTGCTTTCATCACAGACTAACAAAAAAAAAAATCAAAATTTATTGCCATGTCTCCCATTTGTAACTTAATATCTGATGACAGATCTTCAATTCTCTGTGCCACAGTGTTATAAGCTAGGCAAACATGAGCAAACTCTGTCTTCTTCTCGGGGCAATTATTTTCTGCTATTTTCATAACTCAGTCTTTAATAAACTCACCTTCGGTAAAAGGTTTGCTGTCCTTAGCAATTAACATAGTCACTTCGTAGCTTGCTTTGGTGATGCTTTCATTTGACTCTTTGGCCCCCATAAAGAACCACTGCTGTGTGGCTAAGCTATCTTGAACTTGCTTTACTTTTTCAGCATGGTCGCTCTCTAACAGCTTGTCGTATGCATTAGCATGTTATGTCTCGTAGTGTCTCTATACATTATACTGTATTCCTTAAACAAGGCAACAGTCTCATGACAAATTAGGCAAACACAGTTGTTTCGTTTTCAGTGAAAAAATATTGTAATTGCCACCTTTCCTGGAAGCGGTGGCCTTCATTATCAATTTTCCTTTTTACTGTCTTATATACAAAGAATAGGGAAAGTATTGTAATTGTCCAAAAATTCAATGTCGAGATTTTGATGAATCTCAAAATATTAAACCTCTCCGACTTTCTCGTATACGAAGTATAGGGAAAATATAGGAATCTTCCAAAAATTCCATTTCGAGATTTTGATGAATGTTGACGTTTTAGACCTCCCTGAATCTGAAAAAACCATTTTTGGAATTATGTCTGTGTGTAAGTAAACATGATAACTTGAGTATGCTTTCAACTAGATCAACCAAATTTTGCATACAAGTATTAGGTACAAAGCGTACATTTCTATCAACTTTTGGGCTGTTTCCGCTAACTGGAAGTGCATTAATGAAGAACACATGGTGAGGCTCCACCTTTGGTTTAATTTTGAATTATTATTTGTAACAATGACTCAAGATTATTTTTGAGAATTTTGCCTAAAACAAGCACAATGCCATGACCAGCTTGATCATAGATGGGGATAAGTACCACCGTCTGGTGGCCATGTGATGTACCCTCGATTATCTCGTCTGAATGCAATAACAAAACAATAAAATGAATTTGGATTTTCGAAGACAACATCTTCATTCTGAAACTTGGATTATAACTGGTGACACTGTGAAAAGGGGGAATCATTTACATTTCTTGACACCACTATTACACTCTAAGCTAAGATGAAAGCATAACTTTTTTTATTAAAATAGTTTGAAAATGCATGTTTTTTTTTATTTTTCTCTGCCATCTTACAAAGTTTAGCCTGTCTCATTGATGTGAATGGAAAACTTGACTCAATTCACAACCTATATATATATCTCGGTTCGGAACTGAGCAGGCTATTTAATTGTAACAATTGTCCTTTAATGGACAGAATAGTCACACTTCAGAGTATGTTAGGAAGGATAATGATATTCAGAATGGTTAGCCAATAATATCAAACTGTACTAGCTGTGATAAATGGCATCCTCACCCATCTGGAATGCCAATATAATAGACCGCGAGAGAGATTATATCCACTCTACATTCTCCCCTGACATGCTAAATAGCAGCATCCCAAGGCCTCTGTACCCATTTGGACACTGACAGAGTATGCTAGGAACTGTAGTCACATAGAGCAGCCCTGTTAGGTTCTGCAGGTTCTGCCAGGGGGAGCTGCTGGGACTTTTGCTTCACCCATAAGTGATTCCTGTGGGCTATGCCCCAGCAGCAGAAGTACTCCCAGGACCTGAAAAAAGGAGACGATCTGACTTATCCAGGTGAGTTGGAGTCGGGGCTGGAGGACAGACAAAGGCTAAACATTACTTAATAGCACAGGGTGTCAATCTGTGTAGGGGTTCCCTTCAAGGTGGCTACCACCATACACAAATGTTAATAGGATGAAGGTCGATGTGTTTCTGGTTGGCTTCAGTAGCTGAAACAATTTCTGCTTAATTTCTCAGTTGGTCTCCTCTTGTCCTCACTGCTAAATAAAATTTTCCAGTGGAACGTGTGGGCCTCACCACCATCATGTTATCATGGTAACCCCATAATTCTAAACACAAACACAAAAGTACGGTCCTTTAGAAATATCTGCTGCCCCAAGTGCCTACTGTACATGAATTCCCACAAATACCTTACAACACAGTAATATCTGTAAATACTGCTATAATTACAAAAAAAGATGAAACCAATATTTAATAATATGTAGCCTTGCTACGTAACCAGCCATCTATTTCAAATTATTACCATCACAAAACAAGTTACCAGTCAATTATCTTTAAAGACTTGTTATTGTACAGGGTAGGTGTGCAGTTGTATATACTGGCATATTGCTTTATATACTGTATAACAGCATGTTTGTGCACTATAATATTGTTTTCTACTTGTATTTGCAGTATAATGTTGTCATGGAGTCATTCAGCATATACTGTACTGCTGTTTTTGTGCCTGTGACTATAGCATCAAAGAACTACAATGCATGTCCAAAGTTTTGTACACTCATTGTATTTGAGCTACACCCATTGCTACAAGGTACATAAAATCAATAATACTGCCATTCAGTCTTTAGTGGCAAGCATTGACAGATGAATGGGTCATAAATATGTGCACAATAATTTTCAACATTGCACTGTCATAGAATGCCACCTTTCCAACATGTCAGCTTGTCAAATGTCTTCCCTTTTACAGGTGCTCCAGTCAACTGTTTCTGTGAAGGAGAAACACCTAGGAGCAACAACAGATTAGCTGTGAAGTGTTGGGCAACACAAGCACAAACAATGGGACCACAGAGTGTTTAAGCATGGAGTATACAGTATAAAAAGAGCCTTTCTCCAGTTTTAACACTCAGTTCCTTACACAGCCTTGGAGCAGTGTCAACATAAGCATTGTTCCTTGGGACCTACACAAAATGGGTTTCCATGGACAAGCATCCTCATAACATAAACATGCACAGTTCCAAACCTCAGCTTAAGCGGTGCAAAATACACCACCATTAGTTTATGGAGCAGTGAAGAAGTTTTCTCTGAAGTGATGAATCAAGCTTCATCATCTGGCAGTCTGAGGTGTGAATGTAGTAATGTGCGGCCCCGTACATTACCAAATTTAAGTTAAAGGAGCCTTAAACTTAAAGCACCGTTATTTATATGGTTAAAGGTATGGCAGCGTAAAAGAAGTGCGCCTACCGTTTGTGTGTTGAAGGAGCTGCCGCAAGAATGCGGGGCACAACTGGTGTGCTTGAGTTCACCATAACCGTTGACCGTCCAGGGGGGTCTTACGCATGTGACCGGCAGGGGTTCAATTTTAAATACAAAGTTGCTCAGGCTGTGAATGTGCTAGCATCTACCTGGATAGGTGCGTGGGTTATATTTAAGGAGTTGTCAACCAACAGGGGTCATCATGGACCTAAAGGCAAGGTAGGATTAAGCACTGCTGAGCAATTGGAGAAGCAGTTGTGATTTTGGCGGCTTTATATATATATCTATCTATTATATAAAAAAATCTTGGGTTGAGTCATGATCATCTCAGAGTGACACATTGAGGTCACGCGAGACTAGAAATTACAACCTTAGGAAGCAAGACCGGTGAGACGGTGACTTTTGCACATCACGCCCTACTTACAAACAATTTAAAACAAGTTCATGGACATCTAACCTCGTAGTTTATGGAATGCTTTTGGCAGACAAACTTCATGTGTCCCCAGCTTTTAAAAATGTTATACGTTGTAGATAGCACATGAATGACTAAGCGTACAAGAAAGAGCAGCACGTCAAAAAGAGACACAAAATTGCTGGAGAGAAAAGAAGGCAAAAATGGGTGCACAAGAGAACAATAATAATCTATGTGCAAATTCAGAAAATAAGGAAAGTTATAATCAGCCCAGACCAAGTGGAATTGAAAAGCTCTTGGTCCAATCGGGGTCAGAAATAAAAGACTTCATGCAGAGCTGGTTAGAGATTATGAAAGCAGTGGAATTTGAAATTCTCAAAAAATATTGGTACAATACACATGCAGAGCAAGTTAAAGAACATGAAAGTAGTAAAATTTGAACGTATCAAAAAAAAGATAGTAAAGATCGCATTAGCACAAACAAACAGAAATTATTACTCGGTGAAATAACGGAACACCAAAAAGAGATCGAATATATGGACATAGGTGATATGTCAGAAGTATGTAGATATTGTAAGGCTTTAAAGTTTAATTGAGACTTGTAGGTCATCTAATTCCTGTTGCCAACAGGGAAAAGTAGTGTTACCTCCGAATGAAGAGGCGTATCCATAAGAATTAAAAGATTTGTTGTTTGGTGAAAGTGAAATCCACAAACACTACAGGCAAAATATTCGAGTCTACAATAATCTTTTCGCGTTCGCATCATTCAATGCTCGAAATATAGATTTATTCGATTCAGGACCATATGCTATGAATCTGTGGTCCTGCAACAATAAAAGGTACAACAAGTTTAATTTCGAAAAAAACACAATTCGGACAGGTGTATATTTATGGTAACAGAGAAGCGATGCAACATAGATTTGAAAAGGTGTTCAGTCAAATCAGAGCATATATTTACGCGATCGAATTTCAAAAACGGGGTTTACCTTACATGCATTTATTGGTTACTTTGCAAAATAAATTATTAACTGCTGATGAAGTAGATTGCTTTTTCTGTGCTGAAATTCCAAACGGAGAAACCTATCCTGAATTATGGTTCGTTCGTTTGTCCGTCGAATCGACAAGGACCATCAAGTCATCTGGTTAAGGGTGAGGTGGGTCTGGGTGGGTGCATAGGTGGCTTACTAGTCCGATGCGTGCTCGGAATAGTCTCTGGCAATGCGGACAAGGAATGGTTGTGGCAGACGATGGTCTAATGCTGTTTTTTCTGACTTGTCTGCGTTGTTCAGCTGCCGCAGACAAGCCCCCTTCTTGACAGCTGATCTCCATTTGGTTTTGTCCTGAGCTGTCTGTTCCCATTTAGTAGGATTGATGTTGAAGGCTTTCAGGGCTGCTTTGAGTGTGTCTTTATAGCGCTTACGTTGACCTCCTTGGGAGCGCTTCCCTTGCGTGAGTTCACCGAAGAACAGCTTTTTAGGAAGCCGATTGTCACCCATACGGGCTATGTGTCCTGCCCATCGGAGTTGAGACTGCATCAAGGTTGTAAAGATGCTGGGTAGGTCCGCTCTGGCAAGAACCTCCATGTCAGGCTCTTTGTCTTGCCACTTGATGCCGAGAAGCTTTCTGAGGCAGGTTGTGTGAAAGTGGTTTAATTTCTTGGCGTGACGCTGGTATACTGTCCACGTTTCACATCCGTAGAGCAATGTAGAGAGGACTGCTGCGCGATACACCTTGATCTTGGTTTCTTGTCTGATACCTCTCCTGTCCCACACGGTGCTGCAGAGTCTGCCAAATGTTGCACTCGCTTTTGCCAGTCTGGCATTCATTTCGTCGTCCATGACAACAGTTCTGGAAAGGGTGCTGCCCAAGTGAATTTGTCCACCACGTTTAGACGCTGCTCACTGATGGTAATGGTGGGTTCCATCTAGGGCTTCCTGGGGGCTGGTTGATACATCACTTCAGTTTTCTTTATGTTGATTGTGAGACCAAAGTTGTTGCAGGCCTCGGCAAAGATATCAACGCTGTGCTGCATGTCGGCTTCTGAGGCAGCGTTGAGGGTGCAGTCATCCGCGAACAGATGCTCGTTGATGGTGTTACATTTGACCTTGGTTTTCGCTTGAAGCCTCTTAAGGTTAAAGACTGATCCATTGGTACGGAAACAAATTGACAAGCCCGTAGTGGAGTCCTTGAATGCGTCAGCCAGCATTGCAGAATACATGATACTGAAGAGTGTGGGGGCCAGGACACAACCCTGCTTCATGCCGTTTGTGACAGGGAATGCTTGAGATGACTGACCGTTGTTCTGGATTCGGGCGAGCATGCCATCCTGCAACTGTCAGAATTATGGTACAATGTCATTAAACACATGTCTCACAGACCTCATTTAAAAGATTCAGTATGCTGGGACTCAAAAGAGAAAAAGTGTTAAAAGAAATTTCTAAAGCATTCAATCAACAGATAAGACTAAGGCTGGCTTTCCAGATTATCAGCGAAGAGATAATGGTCACGAACAACACACTTATCACGGAAAGAAAGATGGTAAAATTGTGATAATCGATAATTCAATGATTGTACCATATAACCTGTATTTGCTCAAACGATTCGATTGTCATATTAACATTGAGTATTGTAATGGACAGCCGGGTCACACGCCCGGCAGGGACGCCTCTGCTACATCTGTTCCGGGAGAGCAGCTATGGACAGTTCAATACCTCCCCCGGGATGCTTGGTGGCAGCCTCCCTGGCGGACGATGATTCCCCAACCTAGCGCATGGCTCCATGGGAGATGGAGTCCTCCACAGTCTGGTTGGGGGCTTGGATGGCCGCTAGGGGGAGCTGCAGGGAGTCAGCAGCCCAGCTGGACATATTTTCATTTCCCACCCGGAAGGGCAATTCGGACCAGGTGGTCAAGCACCTGGAACGCTTCCGGGTGGGATATAAAAAGGGCCAGCCACCAACACTCGAGGAGCCAGAGTCGGGAGGAGGAGGACTAAGCCTGAGGAGGAGTGGTGGTAAAGAAAAAGGGTGTTGTATTGTGTGGAATTGGTGCTTTATGGACTGTGTATTGCCTGTGGGTCATGGGGAAGACATGCGCCCATGGGTAAAGAAAAATAAAACTATTGGAGTTTTTATACGTGTCTCGGTGTCCATCTGTGTCGGGTCGGGCGCCTATATAGTGCCTTTGTTACAGTATATTGCATTGGAAATGAGTATTAAGTACATCTACAAGTACATTCATAAAGGGCATGATAGAGTATGCGTAACTTTATCCAAAGAACCTTCTCAGGACGAAGTTCAAGCATATTTAGATACTCAGTACGTCAGTGCTATGGAAAGCGGGTGGCATTTAATGGAATTGCCAATGCACGGTCGAAGTCATTCTGTTGAATTATTAACAATTCATTTACCAGGTCAGAATATGATTCAATTTAACGACTGTGGAAAAGGCGCTATATAGTGCCCGACCCAGCACAGACTGACCCAGAGGCACGTGTAGAAGCACACAGACTTTTTATTTTTCTTCCCCTGTGGGCACACGTCCTCCCTGTGACCCACTGGTAATACAGTCATCCCTCACCTATCGCGGGGGTTACGTTCCAGAGCCCCCCGCGATAGGTGAAAATCCGCGAAGTAGCGACCTATATTTATTTTATTATTTATACATATTTTAAGGCTTTATAAACCCTTCCCACACTCTTATAAACCTTTCTCACTCTCTTGTTAACCTTTCCCACACTCTTATAAACACTTCCTATGCTCTTAAACACTTTCTACATTCTTAAACACTGCAGACCAACACTGCACACTGCACGCAGCGATCAGACGTCGATGTGTCTGCACTCACTTTGTGAAGGGGGGCAGCTGAACTCCCGCTGAGCAGAAATGCTGCTTCTGCCAAAATGCCTGCTTGTCACTTTGCCCGTTCGGAAGGAGGAGTGGGGGTGTGTGAGGGCTGAACGCAAGTTCGCTCAAACCCCCCTCCCCGGAGGCGCAGTACGCTCCTGCCACTTCGCATTGTCAAGGGGGTGGGGAGCTGAATGAATGCTAAGGAGAAGTGGACTTTGTGCTGGCTTTGCGCTGCTTGTCGCTCTGAGTGTCAATAATTTTAAAGCCTTGTATTTTCCTGTCTCACTGTCTTGTCTTGCGTGAAGTTAAAATGTTTTATAATAGTGAGATGTTACTCATATCCTTAGCCCGACATACACATATCATATGTGTTAACAAAGTGTGTTTTATAAGTTTACATGTGTTTAAAGCATGTGGGATGGGTATTTTAAGGCTTAAACTATAAAATGTTTATTTATATGGTCTTTCTATATCGTGGATTTTCTCCTGTTGCTGATGGGTCTGGAACATAACTTCCGCGATAGGCGGGCAATCACTTGTATTTAAAAACCCGCGAAGTCGTGAATCCGCGAAAAGTGAACCGCGAAGTAGCGAGGGATTACTGTACACAGTCCCAAAAGCAGTTAAATAAGACACACAACTCTCCACCTTGGCACCACCACTCCTCCCAGGAAACCTTGTCCTCTTCCTCCCGATTCTGGCTCCTGAGTGGTGGATGCTGGCCCTTTTTATTGACTGTGGCTAATTGCACTTCTGGGCGGGGCTGTAGAGATGTCCAGGTGGGCTCTGGGATCCATGCAGCACCCCCTGGCAACCTTCCCAGATCCCCACAGGGTTGTGGAGAACTTCATCTCCCATGAAACCCTTCAGGAAACTGAGGCACCATCGTCAGCCAGGGAGGCTGCCACCAAGCATCCCGGGAGAAGTAGTGAGACGCCCATGGTTGCTCCCCCGGAACATATGTAGAAGGGGCGTCCCGGCCAGGCATGGGACCCAGTTTCCCGCCACAAGACCCTAACAGCCCGCTTCTTCGCTTCTTCCATCGGCATCTTTTCGCGTCAAATCTAATTAAGTCAGTTTTTGTGTTGCAATTACTTAGTACATTTTCCTTAATTTTTCACTTAAGTTGGCACTTAAGTCTTCAATCTGCCTCAAGAATAATTTAAGATTTGAAGAGGTAGGGGAAGTGATGGCGAAGCTGGTAAGGATGAGAACGGCGCCCGTACGCATGCGCCGCACTGCTGCCCACTGCCGAGAGTTGATTCTACCATAAAATAAAATAAAAAAAGGAATAACCTTGGAGGTTAGCCATCACCCTGAAAGCGGATAGTAGACGTTATGTAGTATATGTGTACCAAATTTTAGGTCAATAGGTCAAACGGTTTGCAAGCTACAGGTGATTTCAAATCCTGGACAGACAATCAAACAGCCACGGTAGTGTATTATATAAGAAGATATATATACTTTTGTGTATATATAGTTATATATCTCCTAGTGATAATTTTTGGTGGAGGTATATATACTTACGTGCTGTTGGGGTAATTTTGATTTTGGGATTGGTGCAATTGTTTTTTTTTCTTCTTGTATATACACACTTGATTTTTTTTTGTTGAGCATTTTTTTAACTTTTTTCTTTTCCTGTTGGAGGAACTTCTTGAGCCAGAGATAAAGGAAGACTACCTTCCTTGTTGGAGTGTGTGTGTAGTTTTTGTCGGAGTGCACTGTTTTTGTAAATTCACTATGTTTTTCCTTTTTTTTTGCTTTTATTTATTTCTTAAGAGGTGTCAGTGCTGAAGGACTGTGCCTCAAAGCCTGCCTGACACTACTGCATTTTTTTGTTGTACAGCACTCCTGTAAATAAACTTGCACCATTCACCCTTCAATTTTTGTCTATAAATCATCTCTCCACTGATCCTGTTCAGTTCATAAACTATCAGATGTCCAGAGTGTAGACTGGGGCCACTTTCCCACTCCATGGGATATCACAGTGAATTTAGATTTGGTGTGTGCCAGGAGAAAATGCAGAATGCCAACTATAAAGTTTGGTCAAGGAGGAATATTGATCCGGGGATGTTTTTAATGGTTTGGGCTAGCCCGCTTAATTCCAGTGAGGGGTAATCTTAATGCTGCAGCATAAAATTAAGTTCTAGAAGGTAATGTGCTTTTAACTTTATGGCAGTCTGGAGAAGGCCCTTTCCTGTTTCAGCATGACTGTGTCCGTTTGCACAAAATGAAGTTCATACAAAAATGGTTTGCTGAGACTGGTGTGAAGAACGTAACTGGAATACACGGAGCCCAGACCTCAACCCAAAGAACACCTCTGAGATGAATTGGAATGCTGAATGTGAGCCGGGCAACATCATTACCTGACCTAAGTAATGCTCATCTGACTGAGTGGAAGAGAATTCCTGAACCCATGTTCCAAAATCTAATTGAAAGCCTTCCCAGAAGAGTGGAAGCTGTTATAACAGCAAAGGGGGTACCAACTGCATATTAATGTCTATGATTTTGGAATGAAATTTCAAAAAACAGATATAAATGTTATATTTCAAGTTAAGGAGCTGAATGTCCAAAGAAGATTTCATTTACTGATTCCCTTAAAAGACCAAAAAAGATAAACTTGGGTACCATGTGCTGCCACTAATCACTTAGGTGGGAGTTACTGGACTCCAGCCAGCACTTCTTTGGCTCACTTATAAATGCACAATTTGGGCCCAGGGTCTCCATCTAATACTCCTATGATGTGATCTGATGTCCAGGAACTATTCTGGCCTCTTGTCATTTTAGAGGAATATGTTTTATCCCAGGTCTTCTCCCTCTCTCTCCCCTATATTCCTTTTACCAAAGTAGAGCTATGCACTTCTTCAAGCCACATAACCTTACACACATTCAATTTAGAAAAGCTAATAAAGCCTTTCTTTGGACTATGAATAGAAACAAGAGAAGGACATGAAAAAAACTCCACAAAGATGTAATCCCAGTTATGATTGAAACCCAGGCTTAGCCACCTTATCCCTTTCCATTTCTCCTTCATGTAACAAATATATTATCCATCCATCCATTTTCCAACCCGCTGAATCCAAACACAGGGTCACAGGGGTCTGCTGGAGCCAATCCCAGCCAACACAGGGCACAAGGCAGGAACCAATCCCGGGCAGGGTGCCAACCCACCACAGCAAATATATTATTTCTTCATTTAAATAAAATAATGCTGTCTCTCTCAACACATGTATGCTAGGTGCATAAAACTGATTAAAGAGTGACCTTTTATGAATGCATTTGGAACTTTGTGGAATACAATAAAACGGCTCCCTTCACTTTTAAACCCCTGCATGCAAGTTCTTATATTTGTCACTCCCGATGAGCATGTAGTTCTAAATTATGGTTGCAGAGGTACTGAATTTTGCAGTGAAGTGCCTTCTTTCTTAAGTAAAATAGCCCTCTACCTCCTTTTGTCATGCAAATTTAAAGTGGCATGAAAACCTTTTGATAATAATTGCACTGAGTGAAGCACACTTTAGGAATTTCATTATTATTATTATGAAACGAAAAGTCTCATTTTGTATTTTTGATTTTTCTGATATCCCTATTGAAAAGTAACATTATAAGCAATTTGTTTTCATCTGGAAGCTGTGTTTTGATAAAACTGCTACTTGCAGTTACTCAAGTCTGCAGTATATCTGAAATCTGTCTGTAATGTATTCTTGTAGATAACTTTCAGAAATAGAAATATTTTTGTATTGCCATAAAATTGTGTAGAAGATTAATTTAACTGCTTATATTCTTATCAGTGAGTAAAAGATCATGAAGATTTAAGAAACTGTTTGATGTACTTAATCAGCTTGTCACAGGGCAACATATATATATATATATATATATATATGCATATATATCTATCTATCTATCTATCTATCTATCTATCTATCTATATATATATATATATATATATATATATATATCCATTCATCCATTATCCAACCCGCTATATTCTAAATACAGGGTCACGGGGTTCTGCTGGAGCCAATCCCAGCCAACACAGGGCACAAGGCAGGAAACAAACCCTGGGCAGGGTGCCAGCCCACCACATATATATATGTGTGTATATTTATAGATATACATTTGACAATGAAAAAATGATAAATAAATGAATAAATATTTGAGAAATAATAGAAATCAACCATCTACAAAACTGAAAACCTTATTTGATGAAATAATTCCTTAAGTTTCCATTCATAAAATACCAATAAGTATTGGATATACCCAAAATATAACCATACTATAGAAATGTCAAAATACATGGAAAATGTTTCAATAGATGAATGAAATGGCCTCAGTGTGTTGGATGGTCCAATACACCCTCATCTTCCACAGTGTTTAAAATAATGAAGGGAATTGGTACAGTGAATTGAGACTTTAAAATGAGTTCAACAAGAACATGGGGACGCAAATGGAAATCTGTTAAGGGTAAATTTTGCAAAAACATTAGGACGTTTTTCTTCAAACAGAGAACCACAGACGCATGGAATAAGTTACCAAGTAGTGTGACAGACAGTAGGACTTTTGGGACCTTCAAAGCTAGACTTGATGTTATTTTGGTGGAATTATGTGAATAGGACAGGTGAGCTTTGTTGAGATAAATGGCCTGTTCTCAATTTAATCTTTCTAATGTTCTAAAGCCTGCAGTAGAGCAGGAGGCAATCAACTCCCTAAGACCCAAGCAGGATAGACCTTCAGACTGTAAACAATATGTCTGTAGCCATGAAAAATTATTATAAAATGGTATCGCCTGTGATAAAAAATGTTCCATTTTGATCACTTTCATATATTGAACTGTTGTACAGGTAACTTTTCATTTGTTTCATTTTTCATATACAGTACATAAATCACTGTGCCCTGTAATGGACAAGCACTCAGTGCTGCCGAAAAAGGTTCAGGCTGCTTCAAACTCTGAATTCATTTAATAAACCTGTATGAGCCGATGGGCATTCTATTCTAAAACCATCTGCATTAATATCGAGTTGGCCTCAGGTTTGCGGCTATAACAGCCTCTTCTGGGATGTCATTCCACAAGATTTTCAAGTGTATTTCTGGAATTTGTGCACATTCAGCCAAAAGAACATTTGTGAGGTCAGGTACTGATGTTAGATGAGAAGACCTGGTTCGCATAACAATTCATCCTAAAGGTGTTCAGTGGGGTTGAGGTCAGGGCACTGGGCATTTCACTCAAGTTCTTCTACTCCAAATCTGTTAAACCTTGTCTTTATGGATCTATCTTTGAGAATAGGTGCACAGTCATGGCGGAGCAGGAAAGGGCCTTCCCCAATCTTTTTGTCACAAAATTGGAAGTACAATAATGGTCTAAAATGTCTACTTATGCTGTAGCATTAACAGTACCCTTCACTGGAACCAAGGAGCCCAGCCCAGATCCTGAAAAAGGGCCACAGTCCATTATTCCTCCACCACAAAACTTTACTGTATTCACTATGCAGTCCAAAAGGTACAACACTTACAGTTGACTGAGGAAGATTTAGCAGAGCTTAAATTTCACATACTGACTTGTGGCAAAGGTGGCATCCTATGACAGTGCCATGTTTAAAGTCACTAAGCTCTTCAGAACAAACTGCCAATGTTTGTCAATGGAGAGTGCATGGCTATGTGCTTGATTTTATGCATCTGATAGCAATGGGTGCAACTGAAACATATGAACTTGATAATTTGGAGGAATGTCCACATAATTTTGGCCATATAGTGTATATTTTATTATCTTTTAAAATATAAATATTTCACTGTTTAAAAAGCTTTAATATGTGCACTAGCATCCATCTCTGAAATACCACTAATTCAATCTAGTGTACTAGGGGGAAAGAGTACCTAGTCATACTAGAACGTTTCATCTGTGGAAGGATTCAACGTGGTAGCTCTCCAATTCCTCACAAGTTATTTTGACTATAGAATCTACAAATCTGGCAGAATTGTATTTGTTTGCAACTCTGTGGTTAGATGAATATTTTATTTATCATTGTAACCAGGTAGACTGAATCAGTTACATAATCCTGCAAGCCTCTGTTTATGCAGCCGTTCTTCTGTCTCCACCTTTGCTCTTTAGTACATCCAACCCTTCAAAAATCAATAGGCCATGTGAGAAGATATTCTGCATGCAACATATTTAATTTAGTAGCTTCTATTCCTCTCGAGTTTCTGATAGAATATGGAGCAAAGGTTTTCATTTATTACCAGAGTTTCTTTTTTCAAATGTTTTGATTTGGATGAACAATTATTTAGAAAATAATTTTATCTCTATAAATACTTTTCTTAGGGGGAAGAGTTTAAAAAGGAGGTCAGGTCTTAACAATCAAGTGAAAATGATGGTCTCTTAAAGTTGAAGAAAAAATGAAGGCAGAAAACTTAAATAAACATCAGAAAACCTTAACTACCATATCTTGTTTACTGTTTCTTTTTTGTTATGCAACTTTAAGATCAAGCAGTTATTTCAGATACAGGCTTACTGCTGTGAAGAATAAGAGTTTACATGTGGCAAATCATGTTGCTATTCAAAAGTTTGTAGTGAGAACAGATTGTAGTGGGACATGAATTACCATGTGACCATGAAAACAAAGTACAAGTACTCTACTTAGTTTAATTCATTTTAGGATATGTTTTGCCAAATTGAGGTAAAATAAAAGAAATGTACCAATCTTGTAAAATGCAATATAACACACACATAAATCTGTGGTTATCCTCTTTAATAAAACCCCTGTGTGCATCCAGGTGTCCATGTGTGTGTGTCTTCTGGTGAAGTGCGCATGCGCGGGGCACGGTGCAAGGCGCAATATTACTGTCAGAGAAAGTTACAGGCGTTTCATGGAAATACAAACCAGTATTACTGCGAGAAGAAATTAAAGGTACACAATACAGTGACTCATATTACAGCCACATACAAGCCAGTATTACTGTCAGAGGAGATTAAAGGCATATTACCGACACACACGCCTGTATTACCGCCAGAGAAAATTAAAGGTATATTACGGACGTACAAGCCAGCGGACGTACAAGACAGTATCACTGTCACAGAAAATTAAAGACACACAATACACGGCGGCAGCCCACGAAGAACAGTCAGCTCAGCAAGTAAACATCAACAAAAGAAAGGCTGAAAGAAAGAAAAATACGACCAACAAAAAGAATCAGGTCAAAGTCCCTTGCCATTTAATATAGACTATTCCTACTACTGTTTATGCACTACCGTTCTAGCGCCCGTTATTGTAACGGGCTAAATGACTAGTACAGAATAATCTAAAATAATAATAAAGCAATTAGGATGCAAAAAAACATTTATAAACTAATAACATATACTGTTAGCCCTGAACGTTTACCTCTTTAACCTTCTCACATCTAACTTGCTACATAAGAACTTTCATCTTAATTTTGTTCAGTCCATCATTTTTCACCAGCTTACTGGTTTCATGCTGACTCCTTCATGAACTTATTTCACATGTGAAGAGAGACCTATAAATTCCCAGAATAGGTCAATGGTTAATCAGTTCACTGAGTGGCATTGTGCTGAGTGCTTTTTTCCACCATTTATTCTACAATTGTGCAGATGTCTTGAGTGTTTTATTCAAGAGATTTTCAAGAGACAATGATGATCACATTTTTCAACACTGATGGGCTTGTTCATAAAAAGTTTGTTCTCCGTAATTAATGACATTACATTGAGCTGCTATGTTTCTATGGGCAAGCATCAAAAAATTACACCTTGAGAAGTAGCATGTGTAAAACTACATTATACACCATAACAGTGCAGCTATGCTTATCACACTGTCAGTTAAAGAGTTTTTGACCATAAGTAATGTAGTGGTTGCTTTGTACGGCCCGTATTCTCGAAGTCTCACTCCCTGTAATTTTGTTTTCTTCCTGAAATTAAAATTGAGACTGAAGGGAAGAAGATTAGCTACCATGGAAGAAGCCTCGGAAAACATGCAAGAGGTTCTAGACAAAAGATGACTACAGGAAATGTTTCTGGAAATAGGAGAAATGCTGGGACAAGTGTATTGCATCTTATGGGGATTATTTTGAAGCTGGCTAAAAGGGAATTGTTGTAAGTTTTATAATAATTTTTTTTTTTTAACAATTCAGGATATGGGCGGCACGGTGGCGCAGTGGGTAGCGCTGCTGCCTTGCAGTTGGGAGACCTGGGGACCTCGGTTTGCTTCCCGGCTCCTCCCTGCGTGGAGTTTGCATGTTCTCCCCGTGTCTGCATGGGTTTTCTCCGGGCGCTCTGGTTTCCTCCCACAGTCCAAAGACATGCAGGTTAGGTGGATTGGCGATTCTAAATTGGCCCTAGTGTGTTTTGGGTGTGTTGGTGTGTGTCCTGCGGTGGGCTGGCACCCTGCCTGGGATTGGTTCCTGCCTTGTGCCCTGTGTTGGCTGGGATTGGCTCCAGCAGACCCCCCGTGACCCTGTGTTCGGATTCAGCGGGTTGGAAAATGGATGGAATTCAGGAAATTTTGTCACATCTTTGTATACTTTAAAGCATCAATTTAAATGCTGCCTTCCTGTAAAACAATGTGTCCTTTTAAATAGAGAAGTCTCATACATTAAAGTTCTATCTCACCCTCTTCTCTACAACTTACTATTTATAAAAGACATGTCAGTGTCAATGTGGGACTAAGGCCGGGTTTATACTTCATGCGACGCGACGCATGCTGCAGCGGACACTCCTGCTATGCACGTGTTTTACTGTTTATACTTGCGTGCGTACTTTACGGAAATCTGGAGGAATCCACCAGGTGGCAGTGCGAGATATCATCACGGTGAGAACAGGTTTGGTTTCGCTGTGTTGTGAATTGCCTGGAACACCAATTAAATTCCGATGACACCTTAGTGCAATATCTCTGAAAAGGATGTTTAATGATTAAATCCATCAATCCAGGGATTTGTCCATTTCAGCAAGCATTGGGCATATGGCTGAAACAATCTCGGGCATCAGCTCATCGCAGGGTGAATACAAGCACTCACATACACTAGCGTCATTTTAGTGTCACCAAATCTGCATATCTTTGGAAGGAAGCTGGAGCACACTGTGGAAACCCAGAAGGAAAACATGCAAACTCCAGGCAGAGAATACCAGCGACATGACTCCCTGTGAGACAGCAGTGCTACCGCTCTGCCACCGTGTCACCCCCATGTGAGTAATTATTAACAGTGTTCGTTATTTAAACGAAATTAACGATTTATCTGTAAAATGTAACATACAGTACATACTTTAATGCATTTCATCATGAAAGTGAAATCAAGTATAAATCTTAGGATTCTAAATGTGCAGAGAGTTGGAATATCATACCTTTAATGTGTTCTGTGTGGCAATCTATTGCTGTTTGTCGCTACCGTCAGGACTGGAAGGAAGCCCTAGAAAAAAAGACGGCGCAGAAGACGGTATGTGAGACTTTTAAAATGTATCGTGTCATTATGATAGGGAATATGCGATGCTTGAATATAAAAGCACCACAAATGCATTTGTATGTCGGCATTTTGCTTCACCACATTGAACCATTCATCAAACATTGAAGCACGCACATTGATCTCGTAGGATCCGCAAAGTGGCTTTCTGTCAAATGTAGATAGTAACCAGAGACTCTGACGTCACATTCCGACTTTTTGCTGGTAATGCAACTTGCGCATGCGTCAGATTAATTTCTGAGGACCTGCTCAGAGGACGCGTCAAATGAATGCTGGGAACGCATGGTAGCCATGATGCGTGCGCATACGCGTTCTGAGCGTGAAGTATAAATGAGCCCTAACTCTGAACACCAGGGGCCTCATGTATAACAACTTGTGTAGAATTCACAATAAAACATGGTGTATGGACAAAAGTGGAAATGTGCGTATACACAAAAAAATCCAGAGATACTAAGCCAACTTCCACACACTTAAGCTCCATAAATCCTGGTCAGTGTGAAAAGTAACGCAAGTGCACATGCCTGCCACCCCCTTACTCCTCCCAGACTTTTGCACATTTTAATATGCAAATCAATATAAATAGACCCTTCCATTTAGTGTTTAGTTAAAGGACAATGGAAAAAGCATGTGAAGAAAGAAGAATTTTAGCGAATGCAAAGTGGAGGCAAGAAAAAACATACTATGTGTTGGCTTATCGTAGTATAAGCAACAAAAGCATTGTGGAGACATTTGAAAGTTCAAGTTCAGAAAGTTGCACAGTGCCCAAAATAAAAAAGAAGTGGTCAGATATCACAATTGATGTGAAAAGGCGAGTCGCAGCCCACTGTCTGTATATTCTGTTTCAGACGATACTACAATAGCTGACCCCCGTGCTGATGACATGATGTTGCTGCTGTGCATAGCACGTCTTCAGGCACTGGCTGCACACACACCTCTGCCTTGGAAACCACTGAGCAACCATCTGGCTATGTGCTGATGGACTGTTCTGAAGTCACAAAATGCAATAGTGGATGCTGTAAGAGATATTGGCAATAAACTAAGGAATATAAGGGTTGTACTATGTGATATTAACCACAATATAAATGAATTAGTTAAAAAATAAATGCTTCATCTGATTACCTGTGTTTACATTCTGCTAATTAAATTCAAACAAAGTCATAAAGCTATCCAATTTGGCTGATCATTTTGTTGGTCAGGGTCAGGTTCATCATAGCGCATCTCTTCAGGTACATGCCTGCAAAGTGCGACACACTTTCTGTGGACTATAGAGTAGCACATTAATAGAGTGGAAATGAAAAAATGTGCCGAGCGCCACAGCAGACCAATTCTCTGCTTTTTACATGGCTATTTGAGGTGACTTGCCATTTTTAAAAAGTACTGCTTGCCTTTTATCGCACTAGTTGGAAAAAGCACCTGCAACTGTACGGAGCTGCTGTTTATATAGCTTCTCTTGCTATATATGATGTAATGCCTGCTCATTCTTTTGGTGATTCATCCCTGGCTGATGCAACTTGTCCTGTGCCATTGCAATAGCAATGTGCATGCAGCTGACCGCTCCAATTACATTTGGAAAACCAGACATTGTTGCAGATTATGCTTTGATGTTTCACAGTACCAACACAGTGTAAGGAAATCTTATATATCTGGACGACAAGCAGATAATATCCGATCGGTCAGCAAGTTCACTTTGAAAAGCTCCTGAGAGTGAACAGAACTTGCAAGGAGCAGGTAGAGCACAATTCCTCAAAGTCTGCCTTTGTACAATCGGTGCCACAGCTCCAAGAAGATAGCTCTTGGAAATCAAAATCAACTTAGAAGACAGTCATCATCATCATCTATAAATACGCACTTCCTTCTAATTCTTCCATTTGAGATGTCATCTAACAACGCTAAAGCAGGTAAGGTAGTTGGAATCGTTTGGCCATTCCATGCAGCATTATATTGTTAGATAATGATTACAATCAAGTGAATTAAATTTGTAAACGATATGCAATTAATTTCGGTGTATTTGATAAATTCTGTGTCATTGATGGTGTAAAAACATAAAATGATGTAATTGAACAAAATGTATGTGTGTACAGAAAATAGGACAGAATGATCAAACTTGTTTGTGTTTTGCGTACGTGACAAAAAGCATGTATACTTTCTGGAAGTTTTCTTTTGATGATGTGTGTGACAAGAAAATATACCTTTAGGGTAATGACTTTACAAAATTGGAAAAATACAATGAGTCAGGACGCTATTTTTATTGCTTACGTGGTCAACGATCAGGAGACTAGAAAGGTATAAAAGAGCAAGGACATCTGCGCTCGAGGCAGATGAAGTGCGGTGTCCTAGGACTGTATTTCTCTGTCATTTTACCCTTGTCTGGTATGTATCAATAAAAGGTTTTGACTAATTTTAATTTTCTTCTCTGTCTTCAGTCACAAAAAGTGTCCACAGTTTTTGGCGCCCAGACGTGGGGCAAGAGACGGCCGGTCGACTCCTCCAGCGAGACCATTTCAGTGATCCGTCTTACCAGCGGACTGCCGTCAACTTGAGTACTCCGGCAGCAGAGCATGCAGCTCCAGCAAAAGTTAGGACTGCCCTGTCCTGAAACAGTTCTTGCGTGAGGAGCCCCTGGTCTCCTCTTTGCTACATCCACGGTGACTGAACGGATTTCCAGACAGAGCTTGCACACTTCCAGGCTGGGGTAAGCACCGGGGGATTTCCGAACATTTTTTATTTTCTAAATAACGGGAGGGCGAGTTTCCTGTTGACCGTCTAGTCATACTCATATCTCAACGGGTTGCTTAAGGTGATGGAGACTTGACCCAAGCAGTTTGACGCATACGAAAGGTCTGACGAAAGGATACTGGCCTCACCCATATCCTAGACTCGGCTGGACGTATTGATGTAGTATTCTGCTGAACCGAATCGGACACGAAGTCACCTGAGCTGGAATCCGGGGATGTGAGCGGACAGGCTAACGGGACGAGTAACGGGGTGGTATATATATATGTATGGAAATATAAACCGAAAAAGAGCACAGATTGCAGGATTGCTGTTAGGAACGGAATAAATAAATCTACATACGGAATAAGCAACAATACCGTGTTCTCCTGGGAACTGGGACAGAACCGATAGTTAGGTGTCTCCCCTTGGGAAAAAGAAGGGAACAGTAAGGGAACAGTGAGTGGCACACTTAATACCTCGCTGATTCATACGGACAAGGGATTAGGCGAATCAGTATATAGTTGGAAAATTAAATACAGAACCCGGGAGGGCAAGGGGACATAATGGGAACTTATAACAGTAAGCCTGTTAATCGCCGCACAGGGGGATCAAAATCATTAATGCTGGAAGAATTATTTTCGGAGGATCAACAGACGCCCCGTAAAAATGGGTCTCCTAGAAAATTAATAGAAAAGAAGACAGGTTTAGATTTCAAGAAGGCATGTAAGAAACGGAATAGACAGAGTGGTGGGCGTTGGCCGATAGAGGGGACAGGAGATGTAAGTGAAATACAGGAAACTAGGAAGATCCTGTGTAGGAATAAGCAGGGTTGTTATAATAGTGGACCGTATGGAATGGATATGTTCGATAGATGGGAATTAGTAATAAAAGACAGAAATTTAGAAGCAGTACAGAAACAGAATGAATTGTTGCGGGCAAATGAGGGAAAGGCTAAAAAGGAGAAAGAGGAATTACTAATTACATTACAGAAAGTTCAGATAGGCACTGAACCCCCTGCACTACAACTAGCAGAAGTTTCCCCTGATGATCCCCCAGGCACAGATCACTATGACCCCTCTACCCATCGTGATGACCCACCCTGTACTAGACAAACCCCCGTCTCCAAATGCACTCGAAGTCAAACCTCCACTCACAAACCAGCTCCAACTTTTTTCTCTTCTGATCCTTCACCTTTACTTACTTGCCCTTTAATAGAAGTTCCCAATCCCCATTATAACCCTGCCCATCCAGCCGGACCCCAAAATCCCACAACAGTTATGATAAATCGGAACTGGGACATCCAAGAACTAAAAGATGTCGTGAATGCACTTCCAGATCCAAAGGAAGTAGGAGGACTAAAATTTGTTGAACAACTTGATCAGTTAGATAGCATGTATAAGCCTAACGCTGCTGAATGGACCCAGGTACTTCGTCGAAAGCTTGGGACCACATGGGCCACTGTTAGCAGGGGTGTCCGCAATGACGTTCCATGGGTATGGAACCCAGCTTTAACTCGAGGACAGGGGATAGGTGGAGAAGGCGAATTTAACCCACAATGGGAGGCGTTGAGACAAAATATTGCAGAAAAATATAAAAAAGGAACGGACTGGTCCCTTATTTCTGCTGCAAAACAAAAGAGAGACGAAACGGTTGATGAATGGGCACATAGGATTCAAGACCTTATGGCTAATCACTCGGGCTTGGAAAATGTTGATGACCGCACTCGAGCTGCAGTTCCACCTTTTGTTTCCGGTTTGCGCCTTGATATACAAAACAAGGTCCGCACTTCCTGTATTGAGTGGGAAAGTGCCACGTTTGATGAAGTCAAACGACATGCTGAACATGCCGAAAAACAAACTAAGCAGAAGGAATCGGACTCTCATGCCAAATTATTGGCAGCACAGATGAACTATTATACCAGGAATGCTCCTGACCAAGGTCGAGGATATGGCTTTAGAGGAAGGGGACGAGGACGAGGACGAGGAAGAGGACGAGGTGGTTTTAGAGCTCCTCCTGTTGACCACAATAAGAATCCTTTTATTCCCTCTCCCTTAAATTCCAATGCTAATTCCTTCTCTTGCTACGCCTGTGGTGAAACTGGACATTTTCGTCGGGAGTGCCCTCACAGACAGCAACAGCCCCCACCTCCCCTTATTCCACCTGTTTTTTTCTGACACCCCTGACCAACAATACTGGCCATAGGAAAACGCAGGGACCTCCAGCCACTCTTTTCAACTACCTTTGCTCACCCATAATTCAGAGACTGATCCTTTACTGACATTGTTCGTTGATGGCACTGAGACTATTTTCTTAATCGACACTGGTGCCACTCGATCTACCCTCTCGCTGGCAAAGGTCCCTGCCTCGAACGAAACTGTTACTGTGCTTACTGCTTCTGGACAACCTCACCTTCTTCAAGTATCAAAACCTCTTCAAGTCCAGTCACGTCCTGGCGGACATACCTTACTGCATCGTTTTCTTTTGAATCAGCTTTGTCCAGTTAACCTTTTAGGAAGAGATCTCATGACAAAACTTTCTCTTTCTATTTCTATGACTGACAAAGGTTTTTTCTGTTCAACCCCCAAGTTGTTGTGTCAAATTACCCCTTACCCCAAACCCTCTTTTGCAGCATGGACTTTAGATATTTCCCCACACACCATTCTCCTCAAAGCCCTACACTCTTTTTCCCCTTGTCTCTTTCCCAATTTACAGGCCCCTGACATTTTACACTGTACTGCCCAATACTTCCCTATAGAAGTAGACACCCCCTGGCTAGAATCTTTCCTTACTTCTGGTACTTGCCCCGAAACCCTTCACATCTCCTGTGTTTTTATTTCATCCACAAAGGCAGCTGCTTCTGTTCATCTTACATGCTCACAGCACATATATTATCTTGGCGGCACAGTGCCTCATATTTCCTTAGCAAAATCACGCTCTGTTAAATGGGGGGAAATAGGACCATGGGTAGAAAAATGCCTTGAAAGAACAGACTGGTTACAAGTTACTCCAGGTATATTTGATACTCCTGACCGTTTAATAACTAAAGTGGTGTTTCAAAATGATTTTTTAGTACATCGCGCTTTGTGCCGTCCTTCCTCTTTTGCTTGTTCATTACAAACCATTTTCCCTTCTTGGCTCTCTATGCTCCCTGATTCACTATGGTCCCAGGGAAAGAATGATTATGGAAGGATAGCCCATTGTGAGCCTCTGGTGATCCACCCGAAATCCTCCTTCCGCCCGCACTGTGCCCAATATCCTCTGTCTCCCGAAGCAGAGGCTGGCATCTCCGCCGTACATCCCGATCTCGTCAAACGCGGTACCGCCGTTGGACATGGACCGTCATGCCTCAGGGATACACTGAAGCCCCTTGTGTTTATGGACAAGCTCTTGCCCAAAATTTAGAAGGCTTTTGGCCGGAAAGAGGTAGTACATTGATACAGTATGTAGATGGAAATGATATGTAGCGCTACGGAAGAAGATTGTACAAAAGATACCCAGAAATTGTTGCTGTTTTTGGGGGACAATGGCCATAAAGTTTCTAAAGTTAAGCTGCAGCTAATCAAAACAACTGTAAAATATCTAGGTCATGACATTACGTATGGAACAAGAGCTCTCTCTAGCGATCGCATTACAGCCATCCAAAATCTTCCTAGACCGGTCACAAAACAACAGGTTATGTCTGTTTTAGGTATTCTGGGCTACTGTAGACAGTGGGTTCTAAATTTTACTGAAAGAGCACAGCCGTTGCAACAATTGGCTAATACTCCTGGCATCCCCCTTTCTGGCCAGGTACAATGGAATGAACAGGCTGAGAAGGCTCTCTGTAACCTCAAAACTGCTCTTCTATCTGCGCCCGCGCTTGGTTTGCCTGATCATTCTCGTCCATTCACTTTGTTCGTGGACGAAAAGCAGGGATTTATGAATGCAGTACTGACGCAACAACATGGAGATAAACAAAGACCGGTGGCTTATTTTTCTAAAAAACTGGATCCAGTGGCCGCAGCACTTCCTCCGTGTCTTCGTGCTGTGGCTGCAACAACAGAAGCTGTATTAGCAAGCACGGATGTAGTTCTCATGAGCCCCCTAACAGTTAAAGTGCCTCACGCTGTACATTCTATCCTAGTACAAGCCAAAACTTCACATCTCACTACTGCTAGGGCAATACACTATCAGAATGTACTCTGTACTTTGTCAAATGTTACAATTGAAAGATGCTCCACTTTAAATCCAGCCACTCTTCTCCCAACTAACAACGAAGGAGAACCACATAATTGCCATGACGAAATAGCAAAGGTTGTAAAACCTAGAGTAGATCTACAGGAAACACCTTTAGAAACTGGAGAAATGATTTTTGTGGATGGATGTTCCTTGCGATTGAAAAATGGAGCACCCTCAACCAGTTACGCAGTGGTCCAAGGGGACCGCCTGCTGGAAGCAAATGGAATTTCATCAAGCTTGAGTGCACAGGCAGCTGAACTCGTAGCACTCACTCGAGCATGTCAGCTGTCCAAAGGGAAGATCGTAACAATTTATACGGATTCCAGGTATGCTTTTGGAGTCTGCCATGATCATGGAGCATTATGGAAACTAAGGGGATTTAAGACCAGTACTGGCAAACCCATCCAACATCAGAAATTGATCGAATCCCTTTTAGAAGCCATAACCAAACCATCGAAGCTAGCGATTGTTAAATGATAGCTCACACAGGAAAACAGGATCCTGTTAGCAAAGGAAATGAATTAGCTGACCACTTTGCTAAAGAGGCTGCATATAATAACACACCAATTTCTTTATTCCAACAGAGAAATGACCAGGACCCTGATAATCAAATTATTTCTTTACAGAGTGCAGCCACGGATATCGAAAGGAGAAAATGGTCCAAAGAAGGGTCCCTCTCTGATGGAGTCTGGACTCATAAACACACTAACAAACCTTTTCTCCCAAAAGCCTCTTTCCCAGGAATGGCAAAAATCGCCCATGGCCTCGATCACGCAGGTAGAGATGCCATGGTTCGAGATGTTGAAAAACATTGGGAAGCTGTAGGTTTCTCTACATATGCAGAGCAATTTTGCAGACGCTGTGCAATATGTCAAAAGTTTAATGTGGGAAAAGGTACCCAGGTAAGTCCCGCCGTTACCCCTAATCCAATGGGTCCGTTTGAACACCTCCAAATGGATTTCATTGAACTAACCCCGTCTAAAGGGTACCGATATTGTCTTGTGATTGTCGATGTGTTCTCCCGATGGGTAGAGGCTTTCCCTTCAAAACACAACGATGCCAAAACAGTAGCTAAAGCACTAATTAAAGAGATTATTCCAAGATGGGGTATCCCTCAAAAGTTACAAACAGATAATGGCACTCATTTTGTGAACTCCGTTATAAATGAATTAACCACCTGGCTCCAAATTAATGTGCACCATTATTGTAAATACCATCCCCAAAGCGGAGGCATCGTAGAACGATGCAATGGCACTTTAAAAGCTAAACTCGCAAAAATTTGTGAACAAACTAATTTATCATGGCCGGATGCACTACCCTTAGCTTTAATGGGACTAAGGGGACGGACACACAGACAACTGGGACTATCGCCGTTTGAGATTCTGACCGGACGTCCCATTCCCATTGGCATGGTTGTAGGAAATGTGAATTTGCATACTGTGGATAATGATCTTCTCTCTAGTCTTGCAGGTTTGCGAACCTCGTTGAAGGAAATCCACCAGCAGGTTAATCAAGCCTGGAGGACCAGCCCCCTTTCCAAGGATTTACCAATTCCCTTGGGCACCTGGATCCTGGTTCGAGATACTCGGAGGAAACACTGGCATCAGCCTAGGTGGAGAGGACCATTCCAAATTCTTCTGTCCACACCACACGCCGTGAAAGTTGAAGGACTGCCTGCCTGGATCCACGCATCGCATTGCAAGAAATGGCTATCTTAAAAATACTTTTTCTGTTGACTGTTACCCGCACCCTCTCAGGCTACCCAAGGATGGGTGGTGATCTCTATCGAAGTACTTTACCGCCTCAATGGAAAGGGCATATATGCTACACGAGGAGCACATGTCTCGTATAGCTTCTTCCATTTTCTCCTCCCCATCCCCTTTTTCCCCCCCCTTCCCCTTCATCAACCATTTCAATTTAATTATATTGCCCACATCATTTTGTTCAAAAAGGGAGGAGTGTAAAAACATAAAATGATGTAATTGAACAAAATGTATGTGTGTACAGAAAATAGGACAGAATGATCAAACTTGTTTGTGTTTTGCGTACGTGACAAAAAGCATGTATACTTTCTGGAAGTTTTCTTTTGATGATGTGTGTGACAAGAAAATATACCTTTAGGGTAATGACTTTACAAAATTGGAAAAATACAATGAGTCAGGACGCTATTTTTATTGCTTACGTGGTCAACGATCAGGAGACTAGAAAGGTATAAAAGAGCAAGGACATCTGCGCTCGAGGCAGATGAAGTGCGGTGTCCTAGGACTGTATTTCTCTGTCATTTTACCCTTGTCTGGTATGTATCAATAAAAGGTTTTGACTAATTTTAATTTTCTTCTCTGTCTTCAGTCACAAAAAGTGTCCACAATGGAAATCTGAAATAGAGAGATAAATGACACAGAAACAGTAGCGTTGTTTTGCTGGGTGCTGCCAGTTTGCAAAACTGACCAGAAACTGTGTACAGAAGGTATTGGGCTACTGTGAAAATGTGCGTTGTTTTACAACAAGTTTAGTTTTTATACATCTCAAAGTGTGCGAGAAAACAGGTGTACACACCATTTATACATGGGGCCCTGGCAAACTAAATCAAACTGTTCATGAAAAAATCCCCAGGCATTTCAATTTTGGCTAAAATATTGCTATATGATGATCATGATGATGATGATATACTTAATTCATCCATGAGGAGAAACTGTCTGTTCACATGACATTTGGAGGTCAGAGCACAGAGTCAGCCACTGTACAGTGCCTCTAGAGCAATTTTCAGGTTAAGGGTCTTGCTCATGGGCCCAACGAAGCAGGATACATATAAAACACTTCCAGAAAATTTGTTATTTCATACTGGTAGTGCATTGAAACAGATTCGAGCTTTAGAACTGACTGAATTTAAACCATAAATTCAGTACTTATGGGTTTTTTTATCAAAGCCTCCTTTATATACAAAAATATAAAAATATAACACTTTCCACCTAATAATGTTTTCACAAGCCTTTCTTTAACATTTCATCTCTAGTTGTACACTGCCTTCCAAGCACACACTGCAGTGTTGATATCATATTAAGAGATGGTAACCAATGAATGAGCTATTACTAGGCAGATCAGAAAGATCATTTTTGGATGGATTATTTCTTTAAAGGATTCAATCAAGTAGTTCTATGATGTGTGTAACAATAAGCATATGTAAAGGTCCTGGGAATATATCCCTTCTATATCTCAAGAAGTAATTGTAATTAAATTTGCTGCAAAATCTGTACATTGTCAAATCACAACACATACAAAGTGTCAGAACCTTGCAGCAGTTTTCCAACTTTAAGTTAAGTCGTTAAAGTCTTCAAAGTCTGTGCCTAAAATATAAAGATTACACTCCTAAATAATGCTGTCACCTTTGGAATGAATAGAATATTATACATTTTTTTTGACACTATTGCATTTGTCTGCATATTTTTCTTATTTGAGGTGTGAGTGGGAATGAACTGATCCTCATATCCTAACCACATACAGTAGATTTTGCTATGCTCTCCAGCAGCAATATTACCTATTCATCATATTTCTTTTTCTTAAGGTATCCAGTATAAGAAAAAGAGTGAAAGTGAGAAGAAAAAGCATCTCAGAGGATGAAATATGTTCTACACTAAAAAAAAAGAAAATGTCTCCAAAAACTACAGTGAACAATAGAATTCCACTAAGTGGAGGTGGCGCCTTTAGACATTTGAAATTACTGACTTGTTTAAAGTTGGCCAGGGCCTATGAAGAAATGCTGTAGGATGTTAAGTATCCTTTCAAAAGTAGTTCACCGAGTGGAAATGTGCTGGTGGTAAACATTAACTGAAAAGGCAGTGTAGGCAACAAGTCACTTGTAGTAAGCAAAGAAGGTCAGAATTGAGAACAGCCAGAGATTAAAAGTATGACTTTGAAAGAAAGTTTTAATAGGCATCACTGGGCATAATGCAATCAACTGTCTTCTAGTAAAAAACAGCAGGATCTGCAGGTTTTATTGTGAATCGTTTGATTTCTGTCATAACTGCTGTTATCTTCCTCAAGGTTTTTAAGTGAGTTAAACAAAAAAGAGTTGCACTTTTACAATTCTGCATCTTCATATTGCTCATAGCTACTGTACTATTGCTAGATTCTTTGAAAAAAAAGTGCAACTTAAATCCAAGTGAAGCAAGTTGACTTTGTAGTACAGGACAGACTAGCATTTCTTCCTCTGATCTTGGCTGTCCTTCTCTAACACCAAGCTTTTCTGCTATGGTTTGCAAGTACAGTAATTACATGGAGATGTAAATAATTTTAGCAAGTCCTCTATCTGCTATGCAGAAATAATCTCTAAGACAATTTAATAAAAATACACCTGCAATGTCAGTTTTGAAAAAGTGACTAGCTTCCATAACTCTATATACTGTATAGCAAATATTGTTGTGTTTTACCAAAGTAGACACACCAATATATCATCAAAATCTATTGACCCATCATTTCATTTTCTGAACAACCTTTTCCATTTCAAGGCTCCAGGGAGCGTCAGATGAAAGTGTGAAATTGAGCATGGATGGAGACCAGCCCATTGCAGGACTGACAAGGAGGCAGCAAAAACAATTCAAAAAGAGTTGCACAAGCTGGCAACTGGGTGAACACTTGGAAAATGCAGTTTAACATAGAGATGAGTGAAGACCTACACATGAGCAAAAGGAATGTCATTTATAAATACAAGATGGGAGACAATGTCCTACAGGAAGCAATCTCTGAAAAAGTTTTAGAGGTTTATATTGACATAACATTTTCATTATATAAGCAATGTGTAGAAGCTCTTAAAAAGATACATAAAATGTTAGGTTAGATTGTAAAAACTTGAATAAAAACTGAAAGATATTATGTTTAGACAATATAATACACAAGTGAGACCACATCTGTAGTATTGTGTGCAGGTCTGGTCACCACACTACAGTAAAGACATAGTAGCATTTGAAGTGCAGAGGGAAGCAACCTCCCAGAATTTAAGGACATGTCCTACTCTAGACAGACTTTGAGAATTAAAGCTGTTTGGCCTGGAGCAAAGGAGATCGCGTGGGGATCTAATCCAGGTTTTTAACAGTCTCAAAGGCATTGATAAAGTAGATCCAGCAGAATTCTTTTGACTTAACAATGAATCACGTATGTGAGGACACACCAGCGGAAATTAAGGGGAAGTGCAATTAGGAATGAAGCCAGGAAGCACTACTGAAAGATTTTTGGGAATCTGGAACAAACTATTGAGACATATAGTTAAAACAGAAACCATGACAAACTTTAAGAAGTATCTGAATGAGAAACCTGGACAACTTATCTACTAGATAGACAAACAAGCGCAACAGACTGAATGGCCTCCTCTCGTTTGTCAAATTTCTTCTGTTGTTATATTCTCTGAATATTCACATATTTAGTAACTGGAGGCAAACTGACAAAGTTCCACTGTTCTGATAAAAGGGAGTGTGACAAGAATGACACTTAGACATCATAAAGGTTTGGGGCAGCCACCCGTATAATGTGCCTTGGCTGCAAAAAGGAATTCTTAAAGGTTGTGAGTTGTTTACTAAACTGACTTCAAAACAGACCTGCAATATTAATTCAAGATGGCGGCTTTAAAGGCCAGTGTAGGAGGTGACATCATTGGGGCTGGAAATGTAAGTGATATCATTAGAGGTGGGACCGGAAGTGACATGATCAGAGGTGTGATTGGAAGTGACGTCATCAGAGGCAGGACAGGAAGTGACATCATCAGAGGTGTGATTGGAAGTGACAGCATCAAAGGCGGTACCTGAAATGACACCATCAACGGCGCTGGGAGCGGAAGTGATGTCATCAAAGGTGCCAGAACCCTGTGGGTTTTCCCGAGAATGGTCTGAAAGGGATCGAGAAAGACAGTTAGTGAACCTCAATGCCCCCTGGTCAGATGTGGAATTGCTATTATTCAGGCCCTTTAGTTGACACCTACTTGCACGTGTGTGCAGGAGACAAAACAGCAGACCAATGATAGCTGTTCTCTATACTGTAAAGATCAGTGGGACACTCAAAGCAAAGAGCAAACCCATAAGGTTCCCAGAAGGACCACCAAGGGCCACCCCTTCCAGCCATGTGACCCAAGAGGGTTTACCGTGTGTATCCAGTGGGCAGCAGCTTTTAAGAACAACAACGTAAAATCACAGAGATTGAGAGATAGGAGCTAGTGACATTCCAATAGACACCTTTTGCCTTTGTAAATGGTTTTAAAGACTAACATTGCTCTCTTGACAATATAAGGACTGCAATTAATGTTCAACTTCATTTGGTGGACAGGTATAAAGGAGTAGCAGAATCTGCTGTTTTCCTTCGACACTTTGGGTTTTCCCTATGTTCATTCTCCCTTTTGGTTACCTCTTTAAATAAACTATCTATTTCTGTATACTGTACTTCAGTTTCCTTGCACAAATGTGGGCATGACTGTAACAACAGCAGTGACCTCTCTTTGTGACAAATGGTACCTCTCTTATCTGTACATAGACTGTGGTCTGTGCCAAGCTTAACAGGTTAAGAAAATATTTTGCAGTTTTCACAGAAATGTCTGAATGAAACAGTGGACTAATTAATAATTTGTACTCCACATGAAATACAAGAATGGTTCTGCTCTTTTTTAATAAACTGCCTATGATACCCTGGTTTGTAGGGGGATATTGCTTCTCTCTTTTTAAGGCAGTTTAACTGATTATTCATTTGTATGTCATCTATATAACAAAAGTATTATCTAAAGTCAATAAATGCTGGATTTAACTGAAGATAAATGACTAGATTAACCAAAGGAATGTTATCATCTATTACACTTTATAAGTATTACTACTGCTGGATAGTGCTTCAATTTCTTCATGTTTTCCATTATTTATTCATTATTAAAAATTACTTTTCTGAGTTTTTATTTACACTGCAGCTAAGCTTCTTTAATATCCACTTGTACAAGTAGGTTGATATAGGCCAGATTAATTTAATACAAAGTGATGCCTGGGTGTTCCAAACAAAATTCATCATGGCAAATTTTCCACAGACTGCTTGCTTGATAAAAGTTATTTTTACTACTGTGTAACCGATTACAGAGCGAAAATCAGCTTGCCGCTGGCTTAAGCAATTGGAGGTATTTTTATCAACTCATTAACTTGTCAGCTGTATTTTTGAAAAGAATCCCATACAAACTTGAACAACGAAGGCAAAGGTCAGTTGTAAAACATCATTAATATGTTATATATGATTTTAATTTTATGAACCAAAGTCCCTAGATGTTCCTAAAACAAGACTGTGGATATATTCATTTAGAGTGGCACAGAGATAGGCACTGTTGCCTCATGGCTTATTAGTTGGTATGCGTGGAGACTAAATTTCTCCCCAGTTCACTCTAAATTTTTTTTTACTCAAATTTTTGCTGGTTAGACTACCTCACCACCAAACAGCAGCTACAAGTAAATAACCACTACTAAAATTAAATTCCCTTATATTAAAAATTTTCCTAAATGGTAATACTAGGGTCCTTGATACATTGTTTTCTATGGCCTCAAAGCTATTTTTGTCATTGCTGACCACTGTAACCTCTAAAAGAACTTTAAGAATTTTTAAGACCCAATAGATCATAAAGTTATTAGTCTCTATCAACCATTTCAGGTCTCTGTTTTGTTGTCTATATACCATACCTCAGCTGTTGGCAAAGACTCATTTTATAATTTACAAAACAATGTCAGGATTAAACCAAGGGCTACTTCATAAACAATGAAGTAGTTTGTCACAGCTGTTACTGGTTGACTGTAACATTCATTCTGAACCACTTATAATAGACTAGGCTAGTGTAATAGATGAGGCTTTAAAGTCTCCTGATACAGTAAAGTCAGGCAAAAAGGAACAAACAGATTACTGTTTGCTATTGAAACACTGCCAGACTTTGATACTGCTCTGGAGTTGTAAAGCAGAATGGTTCCAGACCACCAATAAAAATAAGAGACATACTGTAAGTAGCTGCAAGTGTACAGTGGTTGTCAGTGACAGTCAGCTGATAGGTACAAGTAGTACCTGTCAGTGACAATACAATACCATTTAGAATTGTTCAGTTGTACAATATTCAGTCAGTCAGTCATTTTCCAACCCACTATATCCTAAGACAGGGTCACGGGGGTCTGCTGGCAGGAACAAACCCCGGGCAGGGTACCAACCCACCACAGAATTGTACAATATTTAGAAGGAATTCTTATTACACACCTGCAATTTAGCATAGATTTTGCAATGCAGCTGGAAGAGAGCAATGATATTGCAAATTGTGTTACACTTTTAGTTTAGGTCAGATATGGGTAATGATTTTGTGGAGACCTTGCTATGTTGTTTAAATTATCCTTCATATATGGCTGGCCCAAATATATTTGATACTTTAGAAAAGTGTCTTGTTGAAAATTATCATTTAAATTTAAAAAATGACAAAATTATAATTAATGGAGCCACAACATTGACTGGAAAACAGAGTGAAGTTATTCAAAGATTTTTAGAGATAGCAACAGTTTTTTACATCAGTTTTGGTATCAAAGAGAATTTCTGAGAATCTTAATCCTTTGAACCCTTTCCTCCCCAGAATCACTATAATCCTAACCACCCCAGAAATTTTCAACTATTTTGAAAACCAAAAATTTTGATTTATAAAAGTAAAATTTTATTATATGATGATAATATGATGATAAGCCACAGTGTTATAGCAACAGATATGGAACAAACTCTATGACTTACAGTCTCACAGTTTTTGTAATTTTTAACCATTCATTGTACAGACCTAACACCAAAACTGCACCTTTGAGTGTTATGCTACAAAATACTTTTCAGTGCCATAAGCAATGTACAAACAACACCTTGTGTGATTTTCACAACCTTACAATCAAGGGCATTTCCCCTTTCGTGAGGGGCTCTCACTTCTAGCATCAAATGTTCAAACTTCCTCAGATGTGGCGTAAAACACTCCATGTACAGTGGCAGGGTGGGAGTTTAACTGGGGTGGATGTCCTAACAGATGTCCTAAGGCAAACTAGAAACCTCCCATGGATCAGAAAGGGGCATGTTCGCTTTGCCTTATTTCTATTGTTTTGAGTTGCTCCCAGGCTACAGTACAACTGAAATCCTTTCCATTTCCCTCTGGAAACCTATGAGCAAAAACAAAACTGACATGCAGTAAAAAAAATAGCAGTGTAACTTGTGTAAGTAGCGTAACAATGTAACTAGACAGTAGTATATTATGTTCCAAGTCTACAAAAGGCAAGTCCAGTATGTCCGCATAAGTTATGATTGCAGATAGGAAAATGAAAACCTCCATTCACATGTACATTGTTTACTGTCCATTTCTGGTAATTTTATAATTTCTTGCTAAAATGTCTTATGTTGTTTTTATTTTTATTCTCCTCATGTTAATAAATGGATTTTTCTTCATAAAAATGGGTATATACAGTTAAATACATGTTAGCCATAACAGATACAATATATAGTACTTGTCAATAACGAATAAATTAATGTAACTAGTAATGACTAGGTCTTTAGTTGGGAGCCAGAATGATTCTACTTCCTCTGCCTTCAACCTCTGGACCAACCATTGACACTCCCGGCACATGCCAGCATAAAGTCCAAATTTCATGCAAAATACTAGCATCCCTTGCTATTCCATTGAATTTAAGCTGCTATACAAGTTAGTTTACTTAGTATTGCATCACTGGTCCTGCTCATAGTGACCTTGGATTGGATCAAACAAGTTCAGAGACCACAGCAGCATACTGATTACCAATTTACCTCCTGCTACATACAAACATCAAGGCTACAGCATTACAAATACAGGACATGTGTGGCCACAGGTAAATAGTTCATAACAACAGAGTATACAGAATAAATAAAACACTGACCTCTTTATTACTATTTGTTAGATTTTGCTAATGCTATCTTTATAAAAAAACTGTTCTGCTCTTAATAAATCATAAATAATTTTGACCTATTAATCTGACTCTGAGGTGGTATTATTATGGTTATTTTTAAAATTATTTTTATACTATGCAATAACTACAAACACAATATGACTAATAAACATGCAGCATAAACTCAATAATGTGTTGAATCATAAACAGATAACATGCAATAAATGTAAAAAATTGATACTGTATTAGTAGTATCTAATGTTATGTACATGCAGTCACTTGTTCGGTACTCTTTAGATTGCACACATTTAACAATTCTTTGTAATTATTTCTTCATAATATTGCCCATATGTGTGAAGCAACAAAAACATTTTTTTAACTTAGTTAATGTGTGTAGTTAGTTCTCCAAAGCAGCTTTGATGGACTATAAGAAAAATGTTAAGTGTATCTGGTGGCTACATTTCTTAATTTCAAAATTGCAAACTTAACTGTCTCCAAAATACAACTGTTTTTAATCTCTTATCTGGATTAAGTCTGGCATTATTTTAAATTTGCTGAGATTAATTAAACCAGTGTTACTCTGCTATGAGCTAATGTGATCACAATTTATCCACCAAAAAGTAGGATACCACAGGGCTATGGAGAACACTGCTGCTTCAAGATATCAAATAAAAGTTGTACTTTAATTTTGAGACTAGGAACTACTGGCATCAAGTAAAAATATATATATCATTTTGCTCACAGAGTTCCAACCTTTGGGTCTCTGCTACATTTTTTGGAGCTTCACTTCAGCCAGCATACTCCCTTTATACTCTTTATTATGTAGGCTTTAACAGAATGCCTCAAATCCCATGTATTTATCTGTCTGTGAAATGCTGCTCTTTACTTCTGACTGGGTTTAGGAAGAAACTTATAGTGTTAGAACTTTTGCTTGACAATGTTATATGTTGTAGTTTAAGTTACACCAACAACATAATACATTAATTGTCTTTGTCCTATCTATTAAATTATAATTTAATAGTTTCCAGAGTCAATGCAATACTTAAAAGTTTAAGTGAGCAATGCTTTGTTGCTTTCCTGTGTGACTTTCCCCAGGCAAAGGAAGAATTTTCAGTGTGCTTTCTTTCTTTGTTCAGGAGCTCATCTCCTTCTTTCCCTTTGGTCGTACCGTCTAATTGCAGGCAGTACTGCAGTTTCTCTTTGAGGATTTTACACACACACCACGTCCTTGGTAGCAAGCAAAGTTACATCTGCTGGTTCAGGTGATGGTCAGTCAGCTACTGTCTTAGCCAGGTTTATGCTTGGTTTATACAGATCTTCCTCTGCTCAGGTATTTGCTACCTTAGCAATATTTGGACTAATGGCACCACTGGTCCAACACCTGTTACCGGTGGTTTCAAATTTTTTCCAGTCCAGCCCAGGTTATCCTTTGGAGAAGAAGTGGTTGCTTTAACCTTTTGGTAGGTCACTCCCTATAAACACTGATGTTTCTCCGTTGGACAGCAGAGATTACAACCAAGTTAAGCAGTGAGCTGGTAGAGGAAAGTATTTAGTTAAGGTGTGATTGATGTTTTTAAAGGAAAGAACAGATGTTTTGTGATTGACTTCTTAGGTTCACATAAGTCCACCATTTTGGCTGACCATGGTTACAAAGTTCTGTCCTTCATGGTTGTCACTTCTTGAGTTTTGGGCCTTTGTTCGAACTTGTGTTCCCAGCTTGTGCCTTCAGGAGATGTCCCTGCTGATGTTACCTTAGCTGAAGGTCTGGTATCTATCATCTTATCAGAAAAGGTCCAAAGCTGCATTCCAGTGAGAGGCCCCGTCAGGCAAGCTGAGACTTTTTAGCATGCAATAAGAGTGTCTGTCAGCAACTCATTAAGCCAGGACTTGGACTCCAGCTGGCAAAATGGATAATGCCTGCCTGTCCAACAACTGTCAGATACTATTAATTCAGCGCTTCCCCCTTTCTTTTACATCTGTAATCCCAAGCAACTAGACAGAACACCAAAACAGACAAGAGAAAAAGTTACATATTTATTTATGTATTGTCACACATGTGCGAGTAAAAGGCAGCTGAAGGGCTTAAGTAATGGTAATACCACATCTGACCAAGGGGCGGCGGGGTGCACTAACTGTCTTTCTCAGTTCCCTGCAGATCTTTCCCGAGTAATCCTGCCAGGTTCTGGTACCTCAGAAGATGTCACTTCCGATCCAGATGACACCACTTCCGGGTCTGGGCCCTTCGATGACATCACTTCCAGGTCTGTCCCCTTCGATGACGTCACTTCCTATATGGGCCTTTAAAGCCGCCATATTACCATCAAGAAATCAGTTCTGTTTTGGACTCAGTATTGTGAGCATCTCTGTCAATTTAAAAACCTTTTGCAGCCAAGGATATTATACGAGTGGCTGCCCCAAACCTTTTTATGATGTCTGGTCTGTGTTTTTATCACAGTATTATTGATCCAATAGATAGTGCCATAAAATAAAAGCAAAATAAAGTGTTAATGCCATACAGCCTGATACTGGTAGATGTTTAGATTTCCAGGAGGCCAATTTCCTGCATTGCTGGAAGTGTCAGCAGTAAGTCAGAGGATTCTTGGAATGACTTTGCCCTCCTCATTTCTTCTCTCTGATCAGCTTTTTTCTGATTTTATAAAGCTAATCTAAGTATGAAGTGGTCATCCTGTCTCCAAAACAACTTTGCCTTTTTTAAAATTACATTTCTTGTCTCCAGAAAGTGCTTTCAGAGCTCATATGCTTCTGTCCTTAGAGTTAGGAAACAGTAGTGAGGCGTGCTTGAATAACATCGAAACATGGGTTATAAGAAGCACTTCTGTGCCATCATCCAAAGTTCATAAAGCTAAAATCATGTTTCTACAATAATTCGCTGTACTATATTAGCAGGCTTCCAGAACTCATTTGTAAGTGCATCAGCGAGCAGTATTCTGTGTTTCCTAGAAATATGCTCAGTTATTATTTCTTCCATTTTTAGTCTTAGCCTTTAGAATTTTGATATTTATGTATTCGTTTATTTATTTAAGTATTTAATGATACACACTTGAACTCTATTTTGTGGTTTTAAACATTTCATCCATAGTTTTTGACTGCTTTTCTGCCTACTGTTTATTATCATCTACTGACTTCTCTTGTTTTGTTATGACCTAACCCTAAAGAGAGAATAAGACTACCTAAAACTCCTTTACAGATAATAAAAACCAATTAAATATCTTAAGACTAATGATTGCAAAGTGAATCGTAGAGCATATGAGAACATAAGAGCAACCATTAAGAAGAATATCAGGGAGGCTAAAAGACAGTTGGAGAGAAATATAGCAGATAAGGCAAAAGAAGACCTTAAGAGATTCTTTCAGTATTTTAGTAATAAAAAACAGTCAAGGAGGAGGTGAAGCGCATTAGGAATAGTAAAGAGGAATTCAAAGATACAGACAATGAAATAGTGGATGCCCTAAACTTACATTTTCCTGAGGTGTTCACAAGCAAGCAAGTGAATAACCTCCCAGAGGTAAATGGGACTACTAAGGAGGTACTGAGGATATGGAAATTATAGAGGGAGAAGTACGCTGAAATAACACAAATCACCAGGACCAGATAATATTTACCCTTGAGCTCTTAAGGAGGCCAAAGAGTACATATATAAACCCTTGACCCATATTTTTAGGAAGTCACTGCATACTGGAGAGATTCCAAAGGACTGGAAAATGGGAAATATCATCCCATTATATAAAAAGGGTGACAGGGCAGATCCAAGCAACTATCAGCCAGTAAGCTTAACATACATCACAGTAAAATTAATGGATGGAATTATTAAGGATAAGCAACACCTGGCAAGGACAGGAATTATTCTGAACAGTCAGCATGGGTTCAGAAGAGGGAGGTCGAGTTTTACTAACATGCTGGAATTCTATGAGGAGGCAACAAAAGGATATGATCAAAGTGGAGCATATGATATTATTTATCTTTGACTTTCAGAAAGCATTTGATAAGTTGCTTCATGAGAGGTTGGGCATCAGACTAAAAGAAGTGGGAGATGGGTGAAGAATTGGCTCAGGCACGGGAAGCAGAGGGTGATGGTGCGAGGAACCTCATCAGAAGTGGCCGATGTTAAGAGAGCTGTTCCACAGGGGTCAGTGCTAGGGCCGCTGCTATTTTCAATATATATAAATGATTTAGATAGGAATATAAGTAACAGGCTGGTTAAGTTTGCAGATGATACCAAGATAGGTGGATTAGCTGATAATTTGGAATCTGTTATATCATTACAGAAGGACTTGGATAGGATACAGGCTTGGGCAGATGAAATTTAATGTCAGTAAATGTAAAGTATTACACTTAGGAATTTAAAATGTTAGATTTGAATACACAATGGGTGGTCGGAAAATCGAGAGTATACCTTATGAGAAGAATTTAGGAGTCATAGTGGACTCTAAGCTATCGACTTCCAGACAGTGTTCAGAAGCCATTAAGAAGGCAAACAGAATGTTAGGTTATATAGCACGATATGTGGAGTACAAGTCCAAGGAGGTTATGCTAAACCTTTATAATGCACTAGTGAGGCCTCATCTGGAGTACTGTGTGCAGTTTTGGTCTCCAGGCTACAAAAAGGACATAGAAGCACTAGAAAATATCCAGAGAAGAGTGACCAGGCTGATTCCAAGGCTACATGGGTTAAATTATGAAAAAAGATTAAAAGAGCTGAGCCTATACAGTTTAAGCAAAAGAAGATCAAGAGGTGACATGACTGAAGGGTTTTTTAATTATCATGGGAATGAGTACAGTGGATCGAGACTGTTATATTAAAATGAGTTCATCAAGAACACATGGACACAGTTGGAAACTTGTTAAGGGTAAATTTTGCACAAACATTAGGAAGTTTTTCTTTACACAAAGAACAATAGACACTTGGAATAAGCTACCAAATAGTGTGGTGGACAGTAAGACTTTTGGGACTTTCAAAACTCGACTTGATGTTCTTTTGGAAGAAATAAGTAGATAGGACTGGCAAGCTTTGTTGGGCTGAATGGCCTGTTCTCATCTAGACTGTTCTAATGTTCTAATCTTTAATATTATTTACTATCTGATTAGCAAAAAACAGCACATTATAATTTAAACAGTGAGCGTAAAATAGCAAAGTTTCATTTACATATAGTTTCAACAAACTGGTGCTAACATTTTTTTCATGAAATTTTGTAATTGTAAAACACAACCTTCACTTTGCAAAGTTATCTAGAGGTGGAATGCAAATATTTCTCCCTAAGACCTGATTCACAATTCTGCCTTTACTTGTGTTTTTCTAAACCTGGAAAATGTAGGGAATGTCCAGCACACTGGTAATAAATTAATTTATGTGTTATGACTCTTATTCACATCACAGAAAGGAGAACAGTGGCTTTTTATAAAATGTGGCATGCTACATATTTTCCACATAAAGATGTACAATTTTGCTAATTATTGTGTATTCTCTTGTGGAAAGCTAACTACACAGGAAGCTAATTTCTTACAATCATCTTTCCCATTTTTTGATTCATGTAAATCAGGCTGAGGATATGGATGTTGAAAAATGAACCAAATGTCATTTCTGACTCCAATGCATCTTTAGGATTGTAATCACCAATAATTGGCAAAGCAGGCATCATAGTACTATAACAACCACAACATATGATACACCACTCATCCAATTGTGTGCATATGACAGGAAATGACTACTATGACTTTTTTCCCACTAGGCAACTTTATTTAAACACTAAATAACAGGCAGACTCAAGCAGAATTAGCATATAGAAATGGTCCCAGGCATGAACGAAACACATTTATTTTTGCATCAATACTGCAAATTAAACTTGTGAAACTCTGCAAATTCAATGAAAATAATGATGATTTCATAACAAAAATACAAATGAAGAAAATCTTCTAAAAATATTGAATAAAATAAAAACAAATAAACAGAGGAATAACAAAAAATAATGCCTTGTGAAATACAGAAAACAACAGTCCAAAATACAATAGTACATCAAAATCCCTATAAAATGCCAAATTTCAAATTATGAATTATTTAGTAAACCATATTACTAGTAGGAAAATATCCACAGAACAAAAACCTTTTATCAAAGTCAAAGCCCAAAAAAGCCACTATTATAATTAGGTGACTGGGAGGAAATGAGCTTTTTATAGTTAAAGGGGAATCTTTTCAGGGCAGGAACACGAAGAAAGCCAAAGCCATTGTAAAACTGCAGTGACCAAGAAAACAGCATAAACAGTCCTCTCAGGTGACAGCTGAACCAGAGAGTAATTTAAATTAATTAAATACTAAAGACAGAAAATGACGATAAGGGAGTAGGGATAAATAAAAAACAAAGGACAAAATGCAAACAAAACATAGGAAGGGAGCAGGGATTAGTAACAAAAATAGCAAAAATGAAAATAAAAACAAGAAAGGTCTGTACATTTCTGATTATTTTAATGTCCTATGATAAGACCATCTACACTGCTTCATATTCTAATCCACCTCTGCAAAAGTCAGGCAGGATGTCATATCTGATTAATGATAATTTAACTTAAAAGGCTCAACCTCAGCAGACAGCATGGTGGCACATTGGTTAGTACTGTGATGTAACACATCTAGTACCCTGAGCTTCAATACTGTTCCTGGTTATTGTCAGAGCCGAGTTTGCACTTTTTCCTCATGTAGTCTGTGCATTTTTCTCATGGTACCGTAGCTTCCCTGATTCATGTAAAAGATATATAGGTTGTGGTATAGGTTGGTGTACTTGTAAAGAACTCATTTGTTTGCCACAAACTGGTGTGGTAATCTCCAATCCCTCTAACCCTGAAACAAGCTAAGCAGGTAAAAAACTGGATTCATATAAAGATGATTCCTTCTGATGAAAAGGATTAGCACATTGACCAAGGAGATACTGGGGCTGATGCGGGTAGATGACATAAATTTGCAGCAATGTGAAGTCTTCCAGTTGCGTTTCCACTGTGCGTGCCAAGTAGTCTGTAAATAGTGTCATTAACGTAATCTGATATATTTAAACTTTATTTACAAAAATCAAATCCAGCACTTTGTAACAGCATGACTTCCAAGAACCAATATAAGTGACTATGGATAAATCAACAGAAAACAAATTGTGATTTGTCACCTGCACAAATTTATTGCACTATTTATAGGCACTGCAACGCCATATTTTTCTGTTGCATAACTGCTGTTAATATTTATTCTCATTTATTGCATCTTAAGGACATGCTTTGCTAATGTAACCCACTTGGAAAACAGCTCAATAACTTTCCCTTACATGGAAACTTCATATTATTATTACTATTATTTTTTTGCATAAGAACATCATATATTAGTCAGTTACAAAAACATTGCAATGCCTCTGACAGCATCATGTTAACAATGTTGGCATGCAGCTGTTACAGCTTCTCCTAAGACTCTGTGTTTCATCAATGAAAGCCTTCAGATATGATTCTCTGACACTTGTTAATTCTGACTTTGTCATAACAGACCATTACATGGGGATTTAAGTGACCTAACTGTCAAGCTACTGGCCTGTGTCTCTGTCTACTTTTGTATACTTAGAGATATAAACACAAACTAGCTCAAATATATTAAGAACATATAAAATATTGTGATAGGCACTCAAGAGCCCACCATTAATGAAAAACAAAAGAGAACAATAGGACACGTTTGTAAGTTTACAGATAAGAAACATTTTGTAGTGTTTTCTCTACAACACAAGCAACAGACTTGTAGATATTGTCTAATATTAGTCATGTATACACTTATTTCTAGAAATTTAGAAATGTACCATGTAATAATGATATGATAGATTACTTGTAGCACTGTTGAAGCGAGTACAGAGTTTAGTCCATTTATTCCTGGTTTTGTAAATACTGAATGTGCGTGAGCCTAAAGTTACTCAGGCATTCATTGTGTGCTACAGAATCAGTTTTATTGACCAAATTTAAAAAAAAAAAAAAAACTAAAAATGTGTTTGCTTATTGATCAATAGTATTCAGGCATTTCATTAAAAAGTACAAATTCCACTTCATTTCAGAAAGCACTGGCTTATTTTATTTTTACTTTTGGTACCTGTTCATGCAGCATGTTATAGGAAATTTCATTTAACTAAACATATTGCTTAACCAGTGGACTGTGCCATGCAATCAGACTTACAAAGCCAACTGTAGCATCTGGGTCCTTCCGTATCAAAATGATTCACCTATATTTTAGCAGAAAAAAAAGATTCCAGCAGTCTTATAAAAATAAAAAAGTGCATCCATCTATTACAGTCTGATAGTTTGCATGCCCTTTTAAAATAAAAAAAAAATGTTGACTGTAGAGATCACTCATTTCATAATAATTGTAAAGTTCTCTTACTGATGCCTGTGATAGGGAAGAGAATGAAATTTATTAAAAGTAAATTTAAAAAACAGAGCATATTAAGTGACTGAATGCATTCACACACTTCCTGAAAATCTTAAAGGATGGTCAATATTGTAAATGTGCATTCAGCCATGGGAGGACTGCTAAATCTGACAAATTAAAAGTGTCCTCCACACTGTCCTACACATGCACTACAACTCATCAAACAAATTTGAAGGACTGAACAAGAAATGGCTGAAAAGTATTTCATGATTTACGAATGGAACATCCACCTCATTTCATTCTTTAAAAACTGCATTTACAAGTAAAGATAATTTTCCAGTCCATGAAACATGACCAAAGAATGAAATAAATATTTACAGCAGGCTAATGCTTCACTTTATACTTTGCTGTGTTCTGATGAATAAGTGTGAATGAGTGATACATTTCAAGAGACATAAATGGCCCAGCTGTTAATTATGATGCCACACATATCTAAGAGCATGGATTGAAATTATAACCTGGACATTGTTTGTAGAGTTAGTGCCTTCTGCTCAAGTCCAGTGAGTTTTCTGCAGGTGCTAGGTTGGAGGCTGTTTCGTGATAGAAATAACAATTTTGACAAGAACCAACCATTCAGCACAAAAAACTTGCCTACACTACGGCTCAGTAGGAGTGACTGTGCCCTGTGATAGACTGGCAATCAATTCAAGACTGTTTTTTATTAAAAAATACCCCTGGCGTTGGCTCCTGGCATCCCTACCTTGGACTAAGAAGCTTAAAAAATGTCTATAAGGACGGATGAGAAAAGAATCAATAAATCACATTTCTAAAAAATGCTATATTTTTTTATTTGTTACTTACCCCATTATGTTTGTATTAATGGTGGAGACAGGAGAAAGTAGGGTGAAATTACACCTTTTATTAGCTAACTAAATAGATTACAAATGCAAGCTTTTGAGGCAGCTAAGGCCCCTTAATCAGGCAAGGTGTACCAAAGAAATTGAAAAACACTGTAGCTTATATTGGAACAGCAAAGTGATATTTTTCTTTCATCTTAACAACCTCGAAAGCTTGCATTTGATAATCTATTTATTTAGCCAATAAAAGGTATCATTTAGATAGATAGATAGATAGATAGATAGATAGATAGATAGATAGATAGATAGATAGATAGATAGATAGATAGATAGATAGATAGATAGATAGATAGATAGATAGATACTTTATTAATCCCAATGGGAAATTCACATTCTTCAGCAGCAGCATACTGATACAATAAATAATATTAAATTAAAGAATGATAATAATACAGGTGAAAAAACAGACAATAACTATGTATAATGTTAAATATTAATGTTTACCCCCCCGGGTGGAATTAAAGAGTCGCATAGTTTGGGGGAGGAACGATCTCCTCAATCTGTCTGTGGAGCAGGACAGTGACAGCAGTCTGTCGCTGAAGCTGCTCTTCTGTCTGGAGATGACATTATTTAGTGGATGCAGTGGATTCTCCATAATTGATAGGAGCCTGCTGAGCGCCCTTCGCTCTGCCACAGATGTTAAACTGTCCAGCTCCATGCCAACAATAGAGCCTGCCTTCCTCACCAGTTTGTCCAGGCATGAGGCGTCTTTCCTCTTAATGCTGCCTCCCCAGCACACCACTGCGTAGAAGAGGGCGCTCGCCACAACTGTTTGATAGAACATCTGCAGCATCTTATTGCAGATGTTGAAGGAAGCCAGCCTTCTAAGGAAGTATAACCGGCTTTGTCCTTTCTTGCACAGCGCATCAGTATTGGCAGTCCAGTCTAATTTATCATCCAGCTGCACTCCCAGATATTTATAGGTCTGCACCATCTGCACACAGTCACCTTTGATGATCACTGGGTCTATGAGGGGTCTGGGCCTCCTAAAATCCACCACCAGCTCCTTGGTTTTGCTGGTGTTCAGTTGTAGGTGGTTTGAGTTGCACCATTTAACAAAGTCATTGATTAGGTCCCTATACTCCTCCTCCAGCCCATTCCTGATACAGCCCACGATAGCAGTGTCATCAGCGAACTTTTGCACATGGCAGGACTCCGAGTTATATTGGAAGTCCGATGTATATAGGCTGAACAGGACCGGAGAAAGTACAGTCCCTTGTGGCGCTCCTGTGTTGCTGACCACAATGTCAGACGTGCAGTTCCCAAGACGCACATACTGAGGTCTGTCTTTAAGATAGTCCACGATCCATGCCACTAGGTATGAATCTAATCCCATCTCCGTCAGCTTGTCCCTAAGGAGCAGAGGTTGGATTGTGTTGAAGGCGCTAGAGAAGTCTAGAAACATAATTCTTACAGCACCACTGCCTCTGTCCAAGTGAGAGAGGGATCGGTGTAGCATATAGATGATGGCATCTTCCGCTCCCACCTTCTCCTGATATGCAAACTGCAGAGGGTCAAGGATGGCATCTTCCGCTCCCACCTTCTCCTGATATGCAAACTGCAGAGGGTCAAGGGCGTGTTGAACCTGTGGCCTAAGGTGGTGAAGCAGCAGCCTCTCCATGGTCTTCATCACATGTGATGTCAGAGCAACAGGCCGAAAGTCATTCAGCTCACTAGGACGTGATACCTTTGGGACTGGGGTGATACAAGATGTTTTCCAAAGCCTCGGGACTCTCCCCTGTTCCAGGCTCAGGTTGAAGATGCGCTGTAGAGGACCCCCCAGCTCCGATGCACAGACCTTCAGCAGTCGTGGCGATACTCCATATGGACCCACTGCTTTGCTTTCACCCTACTTTCTCCTGTATCAATCTATAGCTAACACAGTACAAAACTCTACTGCTATTAATGATGGAGACAAAATTTAATCTCATGTTTTATTGGAGAACAGAGATAACAAAATTCTTGTTGCAAAAAAATCAGACAGAACAACAGAAAATAATAACAAAACCTCCCTAATAAAATCTCACTTTACTCGTGGTGCGTAATCTATACAGTATGTCAAACATCTAGTCCTAGGCTTACAATCTCCCAAATACATGTATTTTTGCCTAAGTATTAAATAAACCACCATCATGGATGGCTGGGGTGTGTGTTCCAATGGGACCGGGCCTTTGTATTGAAGACCTAACTCTCCCCTCATTGTTTGGGTTTTTCAATGGCAGTTTGTGAAACTGCACCAGTGAATTGACCTTCTACTTGTTAAAGCATATTACGTAGGCAGAAATACAAAGCATACTGTACTTTCCACCTGATAATGTTTTCAGTCACTTTTCTTTAACTTTTAATCTCTAATTGTGCCTCAGCCAGTAAATGAGCTATAATGGTAAATGGGGGACAGCTTTTTTCAATTCAAAACCTCAGTCCTGTATGAACACGCTCCCCGGCCGTTCATGAGAGGATTTCCTTGAGGTGGTTTACTTAACAATATTTTTGCAAAAATAAGTGTGCTTCAGAGGTGACCATATGACTAAGAATCTGAGATATGGACTATGTGATGTAACATATTTTACATATATTGCGCCTTTCCCATGCTTGTTTACTGTTTTCCAGCATTGGTCTCCATTGGAGTCTGTTATATGAGGAACTTAGTTATCTTTGCTCTCTATAACCAACACAGAGTAAGACACAAAAAATATAATTCTTGGATTGAACAATCCTTTAAGAATCCTTATATGCTAAACTAAAATCAGCTTACTAAAGAGAGGTGTAAACAACACCCCAGTGCACACAATTTTTTTCAGTTTTATTTGTTCCAGATTCATGCATTACATAATCAAACATAGATTTCAGTAAAACAAAATTTACAAGATTTAAAGAGTCAGTCCAATAAGAATGCCATGGATTCGATATTTCACCGAAACAATTAAGATTTGTAATCATAAGCTATTTTATCCCCGCTTCCTAACCACAACCCTCAATATACACAAATTGCAAAATTAAACCTTTGAGCACCCATGATCATTAGTTGTTCAAAATGTCTCTGATATGAAGTGCTTAGCCACCCAGACATTCCACAATGTGTGGTGTGAGCTAGTGGAGGTATACGAGGTCAGTCACAGGGTCTTGTTCCAAGGATAGAAAGGATAACACAGTTGAGACAGAAGTTACACCAAGTGACACCCCCCTCTTCAAGACAACAAGACGAAGAGAACACGAAAGAAGTGAAATGGATGATTTTAACAGTTTCTTTATTTCAAAGCATATGAATATCATTATCAGTTCTAACAGGATTTTGCTATGTTAAATTATTTAGTATTTAGTTTTGATTTAAGGCTGAAAATAATGGAAATTCTCTCATATTGGTAGGAAGATTACTATACAATTTACAAGCTGTAGAGCAAAAGGCTGTCTCTTTCATTATTTTAATTTATCCTAGAAATGTGAAGAAGGCCTGTACCTTGTGATCAGATTGAATCCCCCAGATGACAGGTATTAGGAGTTTCTGTAAGGTGAGGCAGCAAAGCCATTTTCAATTTTTTTATGGTAATATAAACATTAATAGCTCCATGTTTACTTCATTTTAGTTATGTGGCATTTTTGTTATATTTAATAATTTTTTTATTGATTCTTCTTCTTCTTTTGGCTATCTCCCGTTAGGGGTTGCTACAGCGGATCATCTTTTTCCATATCTTCCTTTCCTGTATTTGCCACACAAGTATTACATCAGGATCAAAACCAAAAATTCAGTATTAGTTGGGCCCAACTCAAAGTGTATGGAATATAATCAAAACACTGCTATTTAACTTCTTTTTTGGGCTGCTGCTGTTAGGGGTTGCCACAGCAGATCATCTTCTTCCTTATCTTCCTGTCCTCTGCATTTTGCTCTGTCACATCCATCACCTGCATGTCCTCTCTCACCACATCCATAAACCTCCTCTTAGACCTTCCTTTTTTACTTTTTTCTGGCAGCTCTATCCTTAGCATCCTTCTCCCAATATGCTCATCATCTCTCCTCTGAACATGTCCAAACCAACACAATCTTGCCTAACTGACTTTTTCTCCAAACCATACAACTTGAGCTGATCCTCTAATGTACTCATTTCTAAATCTATCCATCCACGTCACACCTAGTGCGAATCTTAGCATCTTTAACTCTGCCACCTCCAGCTCTGTCTCCTGCTTTCTGGTCAGTGCCACTGTCTCCAACCCATATAACATAGCTGGTCTCACTACTGTCCTGTAGACCTTCACTTTCACTCTAGCTGATACCCGTCTGTCACAAGGCTTTATTAACTCTTTGCAGGACTTGGTTTAATTATCAAACTGAAACAAATGTGTTTCCCTTATTTTACACTGTATTTAATAATAATAATACAGCTTACCATACATTTTATTGACATTATGCCTTTCCCATGCTCAAAGCGCTTATATCCCAGCAATTCACAGCAACTGGTAGAGTTCCCTCAAAACATCAGATAGCAGCAGAAGGCTCATTTTGTAAGTGGTGAGCTTCAGTTGCACATTACTCATGGCAGGCAATGGTAGAGGTATGTAGGGTAGCAGGCTGTTTAGCTACCTATTGCGGCTCTAAGATGTAAGGATACCTCAGTACATCACAGGGCTTTCAGAAGACATCCTTTTCTCTAGGACTGAAGCTGGGTGTTAAACTGGAAATGGAGTTTAAAGGTCACTCCTTGGTAAAAGCTTTCAGAGCTTGGTAACAAAAGGTAAGCTGAGGCAAAGGCTCATCTGATAGGGTGATAGTATAACATGACTAGAGAGAGTGAGAGATTTAAGAGACTGAGCAGGCGCTGTGGTAATGTGCCTTACTGGCATTACCTGAAATTAAATAAAATTGGTTAAGTGTCCTCTGCAGTGTTGAGAGGCATTTGTTTGGGATAAAAAGTTAAAGTATAAAGAAAGGAAACTTGTCTTTTTCCTTTTTATAGAATGCAGACAGACGTCTTCACTGACCTTATTAGCGCCTTTTTGGAGAGTGTCGCGGTAGGTCTCGGGTAGACTGGAGAGACAGCCTTGCCATTAACCGGCCAGGATGGCATTGTCGGTCCTCCACTCCTGCATGTGCCTCCCGCGACCCCATAACTCTAAAGGAGTAAAAGAAAGTGTGAAGCGTCATAGTATTAGTTTGCTGTGGTTTAGAAAAGGGATGCCATGTTTGTAGTTGTCTGGGCAATAGCTCAGGCGAAGGACGTGAAAATTTAAAAATGCTTACGTTAACTTAAGGCAGAAGCGCAGTTTGCGTCTCAAAAGCCGGCACACCTATGCGTGCGCGTGCCAGCTGCTTGAACTATTATAGTATTTTTGCAGGGCAGGAGACGCCACTTCTCGCAGACGTGTTCTTGTCATCGCGTGGTTGTAGAGAGATGACGTAGGACAGCTTAATTGGTCGGCACAAGGGCGCCAAATATAAAAGGAAATCATGGCCCCTAGAGGTTGGTTCTTTTCCGACTAGATCTTCTTGGAGAAAGGTACTCTTTGGTGAATCCTGTATACACTGTTTGAAGGAGCAGCTTCCTGACTTGGAGCACTGTGGAGGAAGACAGCATCATTTTGGTTTGTGTATACATTGTTTTCACTAGTTTGTATGTAGTATTCTTTTTCATTTGGGACTTTCATTCAGTACTATAAATACTGTATATAGTCACTATTTTTGGGCTTCATTTACTTACTGTTTTTGTGTGTCCTTTGCGGTATTGGACTGTGTATTAATATATGAATTCTGCAGGACATTATTTTTGTTTTCTTTAATTGCACCTGTAAATAAAACCTCACTTTATTTTTCAAAAACCCAACCTTTTTTTGTGTCAGTGTCTCCCTGTCTTACACTATCATCCTGGTTACGCTCGGTCCCACATACTAGACACCTAGAGTGTAGGCTGGTGTTCCTAATTCCCACTACACGGGGTGTCACAGGCGCATGTTTGATGCTTGCATCACTATGGTTTGAGCTACCCCGCTCAGACATAGGGGTGTGGCCCAATTGACTTATATGTGCTATGGAAGAGAAGTGTGCCATGTCACAATATACGTTGTCACACATGTGCAAATAGGAGACAACTAAAGGGCCTGACTAGTTGTAATTCCATGCCTAACCAGGGGGTGGCGAGGTGCACTGATTGTCTCTCTCAATCCCTTACAGACCATTCCTGGGAAATCTTACCTGGTTTCAGCGCTACCGATAACGTCACTTCCAGTTCCAGCTCTGATGAAGTCACATCCTTCACTTGGCTTTAAAGCTGCCATCTTAAGGCAGTAGTTCAGTTCAGTCGTGGACTCCGATCTGTAAAGATCTGTTGTTGTTTTTCAAACGATTTGCAGCCAGGACACAATATACGGGTGGCTGCCCCAAATCTTTGTGATGCCTTAAGAGTATTTAGTGTCACAATCATATATTTATATTTTAATTAACCTGATTGATTGTCAGACTTTACATAAGATGAGTTTTAAAATCTTTAGCTTAAAATCCAAAGAAAAACTTTTCAGTTTTGGAGCTAATGAGGTTCATCATTTTAGATTATTGTGTTCCCATTATCCTGAGTCTTGATAGGATAGACTTGGGCCTTTGCACCCCTTATATTGGATGAATGGTTGGACAGATTTTTTGATTGCATGATACACGTTTACATTCATCTTAATTCATTTGCTTTAACAGACCGTACAATTACAATTTTGTGCTTCCTTAACTCATTTCATCTTTGCAAAACTATTAGGAATGCAGGACCATTTCTGAGGTATGCACCGAATGACTGGAAACAAGCTTAAATAGGAATGTTTTATTCCTAATATTTACAACCTTAAAGATTTCCAGACTGACAGATATGAAAAGCAATAAAGAAATTGAATCCACTCAAAAATAAATCAATGTATAGTATATAGGAGGTATTGAAGAATTGGGGAAATGTCAATGAACTTTAAGCCCCAAGGTTGCCAGTATAACCCTCACCTCTGATTTACTGGATGACTTTAAACAAGTCACTTTGTGCTCGAACTGTAAAAAAAAATACATATACACAATTGTACCTTAGTACAATGGGGGTGGTGTTCACTACCGACAGGTATGATATAAAACAAACTTTCATTTTTTCTTTATTAATTACATTACCAAATATAAATAAAAAGTATGTGACTAAAAAGCGTATCTAGGAGGTGTAAATAAGTAAATAAATAAATGAGATATGCATATGGTGAGTGACATAAGGTGCCTTTTCACCATAAGAACTTTCTTCAGGAACCAGTGACTTTTTAGAAACTCAGGAATTTTTGTAGCATTTCCAGTGCAGGAACTTGGGGCATTTGTAGTTCTTGGTAGGTAGCTCCTGGTACTTTTTTAGTTCCTACTCTGGGGAATGTACTTTTTGTTAAACCAGGAACTATCGTGAGTGAGACTCTTATGATGAATTGTGCTGTTTAGCTGACCACAAGCACTGTCGCCATCTTACAAATCTGTCAGTAGTTTGGACTTTGGAGAGTGTTGGTGAAGATGAAGTGTTGCACTTTGTGTTACATCACTCTTCATAGCTGCCTTCCTGGTGCGCCATGCTAAGTACCACATGGAAACAATAATCTCACATATGTACTTCCGATTGTGCTGCACTTTATGCTGCATCACTCTTCATAGCTCCCTCCTTGGTGCACTGTGAAGAAATAAGTATTGGGGGTGTGGATCAACAGTGAACTTCTGAAGGTAGCTGTGATGGTGTGGGTCAGCCCCTGGCTCTCTCTTCTATTATGGGAGCCTCTTGAACTCAACACCATTAGTACTGTAATGGAGATGAGCTTGGCAGATGAGGACAACCCACATTTGGACCAAAGGGATGGCTACGGTAAGGCTCCTTCTCCAGATCTAGACTGTGTGTATGCACCATTTATACATGAGGCCCCTGGTCACTCCTCAGACGTGTTCAGCTGGAGTGACCCATTTCAACTGTCTTAAGTGTTGGGCTCTCTTTCCAGTTGCCTGCCTTCTCTTTTCCTCGAGCCTGCTCCCTTCAGCTTGCTCGCACCGGCTCCTTCCACCTCCTACCATCTTCTCTCTTTCTCCCTTTAACCTCTGTTCACTTTTTCTTATGTGATTCTCCCCCCTCTCGCACTTGTGCTTCCCTTTTAAAATGGGGACATGGCACAGCTGTGGCAATCAGCGGCTCCTGGCATCAATTAGAGTTGCAGGCGATCCTACACCTGTGCACTAAGTCCAGGGCCAGAACCACTCTTGCCACGCTACCACACACCCCCCACCCCATCCATGAAGACGCGAATGCGACAATTATTTCTTTGGCTCACTTCACATCAAATCATTCTTCTTTGCAAGTCACATATCTCTTATTTTGTGGTAGGAATGCAAAACACGAAAGTTGCCAGGAACCACAAGTAACCCACTTCCTACTGGCAATCCTAAATTGGCACTGGATGAGTATGAGTGTGGGTCACTGCAAACACTGGCCCTGTGATGAACTACCCAGTGCTGACAGGATAATCTTCAGCTTCTGTGACCCTGAATTGGAATAAATGGGTTTGACAAAGTTACATTATGTGCAGAAGGCAGGGATCTGCTTAGCTAGACCACTTTTAAGGATCATACAGAATATTAACACATTTCACATTAGATAAGAAAAAACTGATCTAGAATCTATTGTGAACAGTTGTCAACCAGCAGTTGTGGAAACACATCCAAGTTGTTCAGAATATATTCTGAAATGTTAATCTCCATACTCATCTAATCAATCAAGTAATTTTAGAAAGCCTAACATTGGTTTTCCTGCATTTTTGCAGAAAATTTCATTCAGATCATCAAGTTAGCCATGCAACACTGAGGCTGAGTTATTAAAATGAATGTATGTGTAGATTCTGAAATGTATTGCTTGCTGGCACAGTGTTACTGCATCACAGCTCCAGAACTGTGTCTCCAAATCCTCAGTTACTGCCTGTGTGCAGTCTGCAAAATATCAAAAGGTTTTATTTGATTTCATCAGTTACTCATTTCTTTCCACACTCCAAACTGTGAAACTACATTAATTTGCTTTTTATGAGTGTGTGTGTGTGTGTGTGTAAATGTGTCTTGTAAGCCGGTTTGGAGAGAAGAATGAATAAATCTTTCACCCCTGTTAGCTCATGAAGTGCATGTTACATAGCTACATAAAGATTGTATTCAAGAAGAAACAGTAACAAACATATTCAAGAATTCTTCTTTGAGTTGTCACTGTTATTGCTTTTGTTTGTCTGCTGTGTTTTTTATTTTTTGGCATTTCTATTTTTTCAAAGCTAGTGATTAAATTACAGTGAATGATATAAAGAATAGAAACATTCACTCATTTCAAACAAAAAAAAAAAAACTTCATTTTGAAAGGGATACCAACAAGAGTAAAATTAACTTGTTTTAAATTAATTGAACCTTGGAAAAATAGATTGTTAACTGATTGTATTAAGAAAAACTGAAACAAGTGAAAGTACATAAATCTACTGCCATTGGTAGACAGTTATTTGCAGAAGCCATCACACAGGCTAAAAATAGTTTCAACAGTGCTGAGCACCTGCTGCTGAGTCCCATATCACTCTTCTTGCATCTGTGCCTGTGATGCTAGTTATCAAACAGAACAATCTGACTTCATCTCACTGTGCATAAGACATGAAGAATGAGCTTCTCAGAGAGGGCAATGAAAAGCTGTACATCATCGGACCCAGCTATAAATGACACTGATCAACCTCTGTTAAGTTGTAGGAATTTTATTCTAGATATGAACTGGGCCACTGAAACTTTTTGTTAAAGGCCTTGCAAGTCATTCATATGAATATATACATATATATATTTTTTTGTTACATTCTATCTACCCATCTGGTGTTTTTCAATGTACTCATTTTAGTCATTTAGATTCAGACACTCTTATTTTCTTATTTTTATATAATAGGGACTATATGGTTTAGGCAGCAATAATATTATTTATCTTGATTTTGAAACAGCTTTTTTAAAAATGACATACTGTATAAGAGGCTTGCAATCTAACTGAAAGAACTGAGAGGTCAAAGAACACATTGTTAATGGCAAAACACAGAAGGCAAAGGGTTATAAAGAAAAATAAAAAAAAAAGTTAAAAGTGTTGTCATTCAAAGATCAGTGCTGGGGAAGTTGCATCTAGATCTGGATAAAAATGTAAATAACAGGTTGATTAACTTTGCTGATGACACAAAGCTAGTTATTAAGAAGTATGCCCTAGAGTCAGCAAAATTGGTTTATTTTGCCACACAAGTATTACATCAGGATCAAAACCAAAAATTCAGTATTAGTTGGGCCCAACTCAAAGTGTATGGAATATAATCAAAACACTGCTATTTAACTTCTTCTTTGGGCTGCTCCCGTTAGGGGTTGCCACAGCAGATCATCTTCTTCCTTATGTTCCTGTCCTCTGCATCTTGCTCTGTCACACCCATCACCTGCATGTTCTCTCTCACCACATCCATAAACCTTCTCTTAGGCCTTCCTCTTTATCTCTTCGTTGGCAGCTCCATCCCTAAAATTCTTCTCCCAATATATCCAGCATCCTATTTATTACACAACTGAATTTACATGAAATCAAACATGCAAAAAAACTGTTGAAATTGGTGGGTCCTTGGTAATTTAAACTAAAAGTGCAAAGAAAGTTCACAAAAAATACATTTCTTTAGGGTAGCTAAAAGGCAAAAAGAACATACTGATTTTGTGTTTTGGTGTGTAAGTGTCTTTATGCACTCATGTGCTCCATCTTTTCCTGTAGGAGTAATAGGCATATCTAAGAAATGTTGCTATTCTGTTTCTTTTGAAAGTCATCCTTCATTACTAATACTTGTTTGGAATGACATTTTACGTACATTAATTAATTTGAACTAATATTTATTTGTATATGTGACTTTTCAAAGCAATGAAATATAAGAATCCAATTTCTTGGTGAAGTTTGCATTTTTTTTTGTTACAAATTGGAAAAGTTTGTTCAAATATTTTAATTATAAAATGTATCTTGCTCAGCTGATGTCACATTCAGTTGCATTGCAGATGTTAAAGATGCTAATGAATACTGACAAATTAACTGATTTAATTTGAACACAATATACTCGTCACACTGACTGGTAAGATGCACCATTGTATTTTACATTTAGCCATGAAGAACAGGTGTTGATTGTTGCCTTTGTGACTCACAGTGCCGTCTGACTACTGAGATGAATCAGTAAATTAGTTTCCAAGCTACCGCAGTGTCTTAAAAAATGTTTGGTCTCTGACAGGTTGTATGCAGTATTGAGTATTTTTCACAATTAATTTAGTCTGATCAGTTTTGAGATGTAAGTGCATATAATCTGAAGGAAAAAAGTGAAGGTTTAATACTCTATTTGCATAATGTACACATTGATAAAATTGTGTTCTTTCCCACATTATAAACTCAACTCAGAAACTAATTATAGTTTGCAGCTTAAGATTGGTAAGGCCATGTAAAAGAAGGACTCAAAAGAATTACCTAGATCCCATTGTGACACACTTTGGTCAAGACTTTTACTATTATAACAAAACAGCTCTAATTATAGGATTACTGAACTCCCAGCAATTCAGAAATGGCTTTATAACTGTTGCTAGACTTACAGAAATTACTAGCATTTTTTCCTGAAGTTTGCAAGGATATCTTTCTTCCTCCTACAGGCTGAAAAATTCACTTTGATATTAGAGGGAATATTTAGTTATAGGGCAGGAAACAAAATAAGGCCATTAACCAAACTATTTTTTAAGGTATTGTTCTGCAGTCACAATTACACATAGATAGATAGATAGATAGATAGATAGATAGATAGATAGATAGATAGATAGATAGATAGATAGATAGATAGATAGATAGATAGATAGAAGCATAAATATATGATTGCTTGCTGTAAATCTTAGTTTTGAGGGAAAACTGTACTTATTAAAGATAATTGGACAAACATAATGAAGAACATTTAGACAATGGCTTAATTAACCCATGTTGTAGCTCAATCGGTGTTAGATTTTTCTTAAAATAAAAAAGATGGATCTCTGCATCTTTGTCTTCAAGTAAAGCGTAGAAAACTCTAGTACTTCTGAGTTGTATTTATTTATTACACTGGTTGCTACAATATTATATGAATTAATTTTGTTAGTACTATATTATATTTTGTTAATAGAGTTTTATTTTATAAATAAATACGACTATTTGCTGAACTAATCTACTGTATATAATTTTTAAAGTAGCTGTTCTGTTGAGCATCTTTTCTCTTATCTGTCACGACCTTGGTCCCAACTCCTGACAGATAATCAAGGTTTTATATATATATATATATATATATATATATATATATATATATATATACACACACATATAATTATATTACTATATAATAAAACACTAAGGTCTTTGCATCCAGTCCATCAGAGCAACCAGATTGCTTTGGTGGTGCAGCACAATAGGAAGTGTGATTGTGAGATGCACGAGGAGGAGTGAAGGCACATGCTGAGAGAGTTGCATTCAAAGTACAAAAAGTGTAAAAACAGACAGGAGGAGAGAAAGTCGCCTCAAAAATAATGAGAGTCTCAGAAGCAGGCTTCACTGTTACACATTCTAGAGAGCAACAGCCAGCGAGAAGAGGTTCAGACACACACAAATACAGAGGAAACGTGGTGAAGGTACACATAGGGCAAGAGATAGCAAATATTTTTAAATTATTCTATTACCTGTCTTTGACAGGTACCATGTCGACTTAAATTAAATATTAACATTTTGTTTCTCTCTATTGAGCTTCTGTAAATTTTTAATTTCCCCCGGGAACAAGTATCTATCTATCTATCTATCTATCTATCTATCTATCTATATCTGTTGCTCTTCACCATTTAAAACCTAAATCTGAAGCTGAAATGTAGAGAAAAAAAAGAATGGTATTGTTAAGATAGTTAATATTCTTAATGCTGAGGTTGCCAAACCAACATATAAAAGCAAATGTAACAGCAAATTCAATAAAGCACTTATAAAAGTGTCATTAGGGTTTTAAAACAAATGACTTTCCTAAGAAAGAACAGCTGTGTCTGCCCCTTCTTAAAAATTAATTTTGTGTTAAGGTCAAAGTTTTGCCTGTTATCAGTAATTCTCCCAAGTTATTTGTAGTGCTCCAGCATGTCCACACTCTCCCCTTTAATTAATGTGGAGATACCGGCACAAGGGGAACACCTAAAATGTACAACCATTTCCTTTGTTTTATATAGCTGTAAAAAGGAATGATCACACCACTGAACAAACTCATCAACAACAGGTTCAACAACCTTATCTTATAGATGATTCCCAATGACAAAGTCAAACGCAAATTTCACAATATGTCTGTCCATGGGTGAACTCCTGCAGTCATTTATGTACAAGAAAAAAGAAAGAGGAGACAGAAAGCAGCCTGGAGATATCCTCCTGAATGTGTAGAAGCTATCAGAAAACAGCCATTAATATTTAATCTGTGTGTTCTGTTAGTTAGGAAGTTTAGAATCCACCCCACCAAGTTAGGGCCCAAACAGAAATGATCAATCAGTTTGTCAACTAAACCTTGGGGCTGTATTGTATTAAAGGCTGACAAAAAATCTTTAAACATCAATGTTATGTGTTTTTTTTGCCCTTCTAAATGCTCATACTGTAAATTCAAAAGTGGTGCTGTGGTATTCCCCACCCTCTTCTTTGCTCTGTATGTAAATTGGTAAGTATCCATATAAGCATGGGTTTTGTTTAGTAGTGGTCTCTTAATTAACTCCTCAAAAGATTTCATGATATGAGAGGTCTGAAGCTCTTTAATGTTTTTGCTTTTTTAATACATTTGTCTGTTTCAACAGGCTGTGCTCCTGCTGTAAATCCAGAGACATCTTAAATATGAAGTGGATTAATGGAGATACTTGTTCTGCACTGAAGTGAAGCAGACTCTTATACTGTCCAGACCCAAGCGTTTTTCATTCTACTTTGTTAAAGGATTCTTTGGAATCACTCTAATCAAAAAAGGGCTGACTTGTGTTCCAGTCCTGAGATTGTTCTTTTGCTATCTAATTTCCAAAGCAGAATACTGTGTCTCAAACCTTGAAACAAATTCATTATATTTTTGAGCCAGTTGATATTCAGCTTTAATAACTGTCAAGTCAACATAAATATTGCATTTAATGTGAATGCCAGCCATTATCTTCATTCCACAATTAACCCAGGTTATCATTTCACAGTTTATTCTCAATTCTGGCTTTATACTTCATATATGCCTGTTTCATTTCACCTTTTACCTCCTTCTGTAGTTCCTTCTGTTCAGTTAATGTTCCAAGATGATATGCCCTGTTTTTTCTGGTTATCATTTCTTTCATATATCTGGTAGTCCATGTCTTGTTGTTAGGATATATTTTGATTGATTTAACAGGAATTTTGGCGTCCTCGCAGAATGTTATATAACTGGTCGAAGTCCATCAGTTCATTAGTGTTCTTGAAACTTGCATTCGAAATAGCCACACAGGCACTCAACAGATTCCTTGTTCCAAATGTTATGTGTTTAATTGCCCATTTTAATGACTTGTTTATAGGTTGAACTGAGTTGGACACAGTCATGATCTGATGAACCCAGAAGGAGGTTTTGATCGAGATTCATAAGCACCTTTAATTTTCCCACAGCACTGATCAAGCACTCTGTTGTAATGAGTTGGGCAAGTGACATACTGGCACCTACAAAGACCTACAATTTAATCAGAATAAGAAAAGGTAACAAATGAAAAAACAGTTTTAATAATAACTTGGAGCATTACAAATGTTTTTGAGTTTTGTCATCTCCAGACGGGTTTCCTACCGTATTAATGATATCTTTATAAATACAGTGAAACCTCAGGTCACGAACGTCTCGGACCACGTACAAATCGGGCTACGACCAAAAAGTTCGCCAAACTTTTGCATCTGTTCATGACCACACACTCGGGTAATGAACAAGCCAATTTCCCTTCCAGTTTGTACATGCCGATGATTTCCGCACGTGTTCAGTCTCTCCCTGTGCATTCCCTGTGCAGCGAGTGAGAGAGAGAGAGAGAGAGAGAGAGAGAGAGCGAGCGTGAGAGAGCAAGAGAGAAAGAACGCGAGACAGATATGGCCACGTAAGGCCGAGAAGGCAGTTAAAGAATGCATTATCAAAGAGTGCATATTGTATGTACTTAAAGAAACTTCTGACTGCTAAAGATTTAGAAAATATTTTTTTATTACAGAATTTTATCACTTTCATGGTTTTCCCAAGTCAATTATCTCTGACCATGGCCCTCAATTTATTTCAAAAGTCTGAAAATATTTTTGTGAAACGATGGGGATAATGGTTAACCTTACCTCTGGTTGTCTCTGTCAAAGTAATGAACAGAGAGAGAAGGGTTGATCAAAATTTAGAGACATTCCACCTGTGTACTGTATTTGTGTGAAAGCAATTGCTGTTTACTGCTTCTATTAGTGGAATTAGCTAGGAGTGTTTTAACTCCTCCATAGAAATTTCTTCCTTTGATCCATAGACATTTCTTCCTTTGAGTGTCTATCTCTGTCTCTACTGGAACTAATAATTCAGAAATTTCTAGAATGATAGAATTTTTGAAGTACAGTAATCCCTCGCTATATCGCGCTTCGCCTTTCGCGGCTTCACTCTATCGCGGATTTTATATGTAAGCATATTTAAATATATATCGCGGATTTTTTGCTGGTTCGCGGATTTCTGCGGACAATGGGTCTTTTAATTTCTGGTACATGCTTCCTCAGTTGGTTTGCCCAGTTGATTTCATACAAGGGACGCTATTGGCAGATGGCTGAGAAGCTACCCAACTTACTTTCTCTCTCTCTCTCTCTCTTGCGCTGACATTCTCTGATCCTGACGTAGGGGGATTGAGCAGGGGGGCTGTTCGCACACCTAGACGATACGGACGCTCGTCTAAAAATGCTGAAAGATTATCTTCACTTTGCTCCCTTCTGTGCAGCTGCTTCGTGAATCGACATGCTGCACGGTGCTTCGCATACTTAAAAGCACGAAGGGCACGTATCGATTTTTGATTGTTTGTTTTTATCTGTCTCTCTCTCTCTTTCTCCGCTCCGGACGGAGGGGGTGTGAGCTGCCGCCTTCAACAGCTTTGTGCCGCAGCGCTTCGCATACTTAAAAGCCAAACAGCCCTATTGATTTGTTTGCTTTTCTCTATCTCTCTGATATTATCTGCTCCTGACGGGCACTCCTTTGAAGAGGAAGATATGTTTGCATTCTTTTAATTGTGAGAGGGAACTGTCATCTCTGTCTTGTCATGGAGCACAGTTTAAACTTTTGAAAAAGAGACAAATGTTTGTTTGCAGTGTTTGAATAAAGTTCCTGTCTCTCTACAACTTCCTGTGTTTCTGTGCAAATCTGTGACCCAAGCTTGACAATATAAAAATAACCATATAAACATATGGTTTCTACTTCGCGGATTTTCACCTTTCGCGGGGGGGTCTGGAACGCAACCCCCACGATGGAGGAGGGATTACTGTACATGTTGGACTATATGAGAGAAAATGTTAATGTGAGAAAACTCTGCAAAAAAATTATTTCAGATAAAGGGTTTCTCCTGAATCCAAAGTCAATCAGAAAATGTGGCTCACTACATGAAATACTGTAGTTACCTTAGGGTTCTGTCTCAGAAATTAATACCAAGGTTCTGTTGTGTTTCAGCCAGCATCTCATCCTTGGCTCTAATTATTTTCTTTTAAAGGTTTTTGTGTTTTATTCAGTATTATTTTCAAAAGATTAGTACTTTTTTTTTTTTATCCCTGACCACAATCTGACCACTGTTGGAGTGATATCTATCTGTGTGTCAGGATGTGTATCTTTGGACATAACTTCTCAAAAACTAATCACTCGGTCTAAATTAAACATGTCAAAGTTACTAGCAAAGTAAAATACTAGATGGCTATTAATTTTGTGCAAAATCATTCTAGTGCATTTTGACCTACAGAGATATTGATTGTAATACTTTTGTACATATTTGTGCCTCACCTATAGTACAATTGTAAAAGGAGACTATCAAGTTTTTAATGAGATATGATGTTCTTTTTCATTCTACATCATTATTAGTTTGCAGTATTGTACTGCCAAAATCACAGCTTTATACCAACAAAATACCAAGGGGAGACATCAGATCTGTTTTAAATGGAGTAAATGAGATACTGGCTAAACTTACCTACTGGCTATTTGAACATGCAAGACAAAGGAAAATCTCATGAATCACTTTCTGTCCAAAATACCAGGGAAAACACAACAAAATCATAACAAGAGGCTTATTTTAAAAAGCCCAAATTATTCCAAATATTCAGGTTTATAGTATGCACTTACTTATAAATATTGCAATTATTATACTTCTAAAGGTATACACTGCCTGATTGAATCTACAATACAATCACTTATACTGGAGGATTATGATGGACTTTCAAGCACTCTTGGATTTTTGAATCTTTCTTAACTTACTGTTCCCATTATGTACAATATCTGAGCATATTGCTATTTTGCTTTAGATTAAATATGGAGCTTCATAATGTTCAGTGCATGAACTGATAAGTTTTAATCTGTATATGTTGCTAAATGGTGATACTAAGGTAAACACAACCTAACAATTCTAAGCCTATTATACTATTTATTACCTCAATGCAATGATACAGGCGGCACGGTGGCGCAGTGGGTAGCGCTGCTGCCTCGCAGTTGGGAGATCTGGGGACCTGGGTTCGATTCCCGGGTCCTCCCTGCGTGGAGTTTGCATGTTCTCCCCGTGTCTGCGTGGATTTCCTCCGGGTGCTCCGGTTTCCTCCCACAGTCCAAAGACATGCAGGTTAGGTGGATTGGCGATTCTAAATTGGCCCTAGTGTGTGCTTGGTGTGTGGGTGTGTTTGTGTGTGTCCTGCGGTGGGTTGGCACCCTGCCCAGGATTGTTTCCTGCCTTGTGCCCTGTGTTGGCTGGGATTGGCTCCAGCAGACCCCCGTGACCCTGTGTTCGGATTCAGCGGGTTGGACAATGGATGGATGGATGGATGAAATGATACAGGGTTGAGTAGAAACCCAGAAATATTTTCATTAATGTAATATTATAAATAGTAATTTCAGACATCTCACACTATACAGTAATTTTACTAATTCTGACAGAAATACAGGATTCATTTTACTTTTAATACCCACATATTCAAAGATGTCTTTTTCTATGTTGTTAAATTGACAGTCTTCAAATCATTCTTTTTCAACTCCTCAGTTAATGCAACAAGCATCATCTGGAATCAACAGTAACTAGAAAATAAGATAATATAGAATCTGCTCCTAAAGCCCTCCCGATCTAACCAACAAAATCCAAGGCCCTGTACACATTTCTGTTAAAAATAATATTAATATACTGATATATTAACATTATCATATAATAATTACTTATAATATCATGGTGTTGTATGCCTTCAACTGCAGCCCAAGGTCATATCACACCTGGATCCTATTTCTCCTGCAGATGGTGGGCCAACAGTAGAAAATAAATGAATCAATGATTGAATGTTGTTCTGTAACGTTGTTTACCCATAGCCTTTAGAACAAATTAATAATCATGACACAATTTTTTCTCCAGTGATCTGGTTAGCTGGTTTCAATTCAACAATGGAGGCTTACTATACCTACAATCACTTTGCTTTTTTTATTCTCCTACTTTATTACAATACACTACTCTTAATGTTTGAATTGTTCTTTATATCATAGGTACTCTGTATGTATTTGTTATTATATACAAGACTATACACATTTTGAATAGGAAAAATGTTAACCAAGCATTTCCAAACTCACTGTGTACAATAACAAGCTTTTTTAACTTGATGTCTTTTAAAAACTATAATAACCAAAGAAATGATTTACTCATTGCACCTCTTTTTACAGTGTGAAAATATGTGAAGAACTAGTATTCATAAATACATTTTTAATGATTAACACTGGATTGAGTACATTTTGAAAATTGCTCTTACTATTTTTCTTCACATTGCCAAAAATACTCATCTTGCTTGCCTTCTAATAAATAACTGCAAGTGGGCATTTATATTGCAAATACTTTATTTAACACATAGCCCAAAGTTCTGGTATCCTTAGGGCCTATGTTGTACCCTTAAAACCAAACTTTATAGAATATATTATGTCTCTCCATAGTTTTCTTTGTTCCTTTTCTTTTGCATAATTAAACATTCTACTTTCTCTGAGTACTCTACTTGGAGATTAATGCCAGTGCCATAATTCATCAGTTCTTTGGTCACTTCATTTTCTCATACCCATTCTGTCATTCTACAGCCACTAAAACTGTCTGGAAATGCTATCTACACTTGATCGCAGTCTAATTGATGGTTAGCATGTTAATAACCTTCTGGCTAGATACTTCTTTTTATGTTCCCTCTGCCATAAAACACTCACTCATTGATTATTTGTTTCTGCTCTTACGTCAGTTTTGTCTCTTTTTGAATGTTACAAATGATTACATGCCATTTCTTAATTATAAAGCCATTTACCTTGAAATATATTTCTGCTAAGCATAGTATACATTATTATTTTGGTTCTACTTCTACTTGTACATTCATCTGAGAAATGTAGTATTTTGATTTGCTGGGTTTAAGCACCTCATATCTATGCACTCGAAAAATGAGATCATCAGTTTTTGTTACAAGAAAATGTTTTTTTTTTATATTTACACTTTCTCTTTCAAAACTAAAAGATTCTTACTTTTATTACTCTTAATATCATACAGTCTGATCACCAGTTTGGTGAAGTGGATATGGAACTGGACTCCAAACAGATCAATAATTTCATTAATGCTTTCATTAATAAATTAGTTCTGTAATACAAAATTAAAAAGTTCAGTAATGCAAAAATTAAAACAAAAGAAAGAGCAAAAATTTTAATTTCAAAAAGATCCTCAAGATTCAAGAAAGAATTATCCCAATAGCAACTAATCTTTTATGTTGTATCAAAAACATAGTCCCTTAATCCAAAAATCTTAATCCTGAAATACAAACCTAACCAACAACACTGCACATCAGATGTGGCAACAGATATCTAACGTAGGACTCTGAGATAACTGCTGGTGGTACTTGTCAGTCTTAATTGACCAAGACTAAGATTAAACAATAAAAGTCAGAGCAAGTAAAAGCCGAGGATAGGCAAGGAAAAAAGAATAAATGACAAAATCAAATGGTAAAATAGAACTGCAATCCATACGCCAAAGTTATGAAAACTATTAACCTCAAACCCCAAAGAAAGGAGTCAAAACGTGTCTATCACTATCACTAGTCAACCACATATTTTGGACAATTTGATTGGTCTCTTAAAACCCTTTACCTATTTGTAGTCACTACTCAAGTTCAGCAACAATCTTTTAACATGACCCAAGGACTTGAAGTGACTGTATTTCTTTCTAGAAATCTTTTTTCATGCTATTATTTATTCTTTTCAAATGTTTGAGTAAGTGGCATGAATAGATATGTTAATATTTATTTTTGTCTCTATTTTGAGTTCTTTTCATTTTTATTGTGGTTATATCACTGCAATAAATATTGGATGGATGATATATGTACTATTTATGTTTGTGGTTGACTTTTAATCTTATTTACATTTTTTCTTTATGGTATGCAGATGTAGGATATGTTTTACCATTTCTTCTTTTGTTTTGGGCTGATTATTTTCTGATTCATTATTACAATATAAATTGTTAACTTTTCATATCTTATCTTTCTACTTTATAACTGACTAGCCAAAGTACCCAGCGTTTCCTGGGTATATTTGTAGAATGGGTTAAGCAAAGAAAGCCAGCAACAGCTTTTTTTGTTTTTTTAAATGGTGACCCTGTTGTTAGTTCTAGCTGTCCTGACCATCATCCACATTGTCTCTCTATCGATGTCTCTGCTCTCGTTGTCAAGAAATTGTTATATCCATAACACAGACATTTATTATTTTTGCACCTATAAATTGAAGTATGCTAAAATTAATAATTTAAATGAAATTATGCTAAGACGAAAATATGAATTTACCATGTTTGCTTTACTGTTCAGCATTAATAGTCAAAGAAATTTAATTTGATTTGCATTTTCATAGTCTTTATTAATTTTGCTTTTTCCACTCATCCACCCATTTTACATTTCTATTATGTAGTCAAGAAAAACCAGGGTGTATTCCAGCACAAGAATTTAAGAGGCATGGGCCGTGAAAGAGCACACATTCCCCCAATTACACAGTCTGGACAAACTTAAAAATGACAATTCATCTAAAATATATATTTTTTGAATGTGAGAACAAAATAAGGCGTACACAGAAAATGCAAACTCCATAGAGAAACTGACTGAGCTGGGATTTTAATTTAGGTCAATGAAGTTGACCACATGCAACAATATTGTAATGTAAGTTTTCATTAAAATAATGATGAAGTACAAGTGTTCAGTTTTCAACAGTAAATCAATCAAAATATAGAATACTATAAAAATAATATTGTTCACACATTTTATTTAATTTTCTTCTTAAAGTCACTTTTGTATTTATACGAGTGTGGCATGTGTCACATTTGCATGAAAAGATAGGAATCACTACAATTGAAAAGCTCACTCATAATGCATTTTGTAAGACTAATCAGCGCACCTAACCTACTAAATTTAAATGTCACAGTATGATTATTCCAATCCTTGAGGAATACATGGTATTTGACAGTTGTTTCAACAAGCTGTGAAATAAAATTGATAAAACTGAGGGGCTCTGTCACTTACTAATTGCCCACCATGGATTTGAGCAGCATCTTTAAATTAAACAAACTGATAACCTTGTGCATGACTTCCTTGGTTGTAGTACCTACTTGAAAGACACTGAGATGCAGACCAGATATAAAGCTCAGAATACAAATGAAAAGGTGAGAATTAGATGCACCATAAAAAACAAACACCTATAATATGCAGTACTATATATGGAATGATCACACCTTTCACAAAGTGTGGGTTTAGATTCTCAAAACAGCCATCTTTATTGTCAGGTACTAATTCGAGATGGCAAAACACTCTTCACTTATTTGAACTCCATAAGTTATTCATGCACTTTAACCTAAATGAGTAAGGTAAGCTACAGTTCTAATGAAATGGAAAGACATCACTTTATTAACCAAGTACTTGTACAACTTCAAGAAATTTAACTTGGTGGGACCTCACACTAACACAATAAATACATAACGCATAACACAAACATTGTATGAAATTATAAAAAGAATTAAAGTAACTTTAACCAGACGGATCTTCAAACTGTGTTCCAGAAACTTTACCAACATGTGCAGTGCCCACCAGGGGATCAAACACCCTGGATAAATTACAAATGTAAAAGTCTCCTACAAAGCTCTCCTTACCCCACCCCTTGGACACTCAGGCCATTTTTCATTATTTTTGATGCCTGCACATACACCTCTTATCCACAGAAACAAAGCTATCAGAAAAACAGTGAAAATATGGCCTACACAAGCCACATCACAACTCCAGGTTTGCTTTGAATGGAAACAGTGGGAACTGTTTGCTCAGCAGGTTGTACAGGGCACAGAGATAGACCTGGAGGAACACACTTCCTCTGTTCATTTCTACATCTGTAGCTGTGTGAATAATGTCACTATGGAGAAGAAGATACATTTTTTTCCCAAATACAAAACCATGGATGAACAAAGAGATGAAACACCTTTTAAAAGCACGTAACCAGGCATTTACATCTGGGGTTCCCATAGCCTACAGTGTTGACAGGTCAAACCTGAAAAAAGTATAAAAAAGGCCGGACATATACAGAAAATGTGTGGAAGATCATTTTTTACAGTGTGAATACCAGGGGGATTTGGAAAAGAATTAAGAGATATTACTGACCACAAAGGCAACCCCACAGTGATATCACATTGGCCAATGATCTCAACACATTATTTGCCCACTTTGAATCTAGCAACCCTACTCCACCTATAGCCACAAAGGATGCCAAGTTTCCCTCCTTGAGACTGTATGCATGTATTAGGTACGGCACACTCTGCAGAGAGTCAACATAAAGATGCTGGACCAGATGGAGTCTCAGGACAAGTACTTAGAATCTTTGTTGAGCAGCTTGCTGAGGTATTTACAAATATCTTTAATTTCTCCTTGACATTGGCAATGGTACCTGCATACCTTAAGTCAGCTATTATTGTGCCAGTGCAAAAGAAAATCAACATCAGTAATAGGAATGATTATTGTCCTGTCCTTCTGACACCGACATTAATGAAGTGCTTTGAAAGACTGTTTTTCTCTTACATTAAAGCCAACATCCCAGCCTCTCTGGATACATATCATTCTGCTTATAAAACAGAGATTTACAGAGGATGTAATCTCTTTAGTTTTGCACAACAGCCGTGACTCGTCTAGAGGGACAAGGCACCTACGTGAGGATACTATTTGTAGACTATAGCTCTGCTTTTAATATTGTTGTCCCCTCCAAGGTCACCAATAAACTGCACCAGTTGAGCCTCAGCGTACCACTATGTAATTGGATCCTCAGCTTCCTGTTGGAGTGTCATCAGGTGGTACAGCAGGGCCCCTATTTTTTCTCCACCAGAGCCCCGTCCTCTACTCCCTCATCACTTATGATTGTGCACCTCCATATTCCACCAATACCATCATAAAATTTGCAGATGACTCAACAGTGTTTGGGCTAATTTCCAATAATGACGAATCAGCTTGCAGAGCAAAGGTGAAAAATCTGGTGAGATGGTGCTCAGTGAACAACCTATCCCCTCAATGCAGGGAAGACCAAGGAGCTCATCGGCGATTTCAGAAGATCACGTGGTGAGGCTCATGCTCAAGTTTTCATCAATGGGAATAAGGTGTAATGTGTATCAAGCTTTAGGTTCCTGGAGTTACATATCACCAGGAACCTTTCATGGACAGCTAACATCACAGAATTGCTGAAGAAGGCACAGCAACGACTGTTTTTCTTAAGAATGTTGAAAAAAGCTGCCCTCCCTCAACAGGTGCTGCTGACCTACTACCGCTGCATCACAGAGAGTATTTTAGCCAATTGTATTTATATGTGGTATCTCAGCTGCACACCTGGGGCCTCATGTATAACGCCGTGCGTAGAAGTCACACTATAACATGGCATAAGCACAAAAGCTGGAATGTGCGTACGCACAGAAAAATCCAGATACAGGAATCTGTACGCACGCAAACTTTCACGTTCTCCCACTACATAAATCCCGATCAGTGTGAAAAGTAACGTTCGTGCACGCGCCTTCTGTCCCGCCCCAACTCCTCCCAGAATTACGCCTCTTTGAATATGCAAATCAATATAAATAGCCTTCTGTGAAAAGACAATTGGAAAAGCACAGGGGAAAATATAAGAATTTCAGCGAATACCAAGTGGAGGCAAAGGAAAAACGTACTATTTGTTGGTTTAAACAGTGGTATAATCAACAAAAGAAAGTTGATCGAGTGACAGAGTGTCGGAGAAACTCGAAAGATCCAAGTTCACAAAGTCGCACAGTGCCCGAAATAAAAAAGAAATCACATATCAAAGTCGCCGTGAAAAGGCGAGTCGTAGCCCACCGTCTGAGTGTCATATGAAAGCTTATTAGGGTACAGACAAAACAAATAGGCACACAGTGGGAAAAAAGCACGAAATGTCAACTTTAATCTCGAAATTTCCACTTTAATCACGCAGTTTATTTTGCCATTAAAGTAGAACATCATAAACTTCATCTTAAAATCGTTTATTTTACTAGTTTCTCAAGTAGCACATTAAATGCTTTGTTCTGTATTTGATCTTCTATGTGCTCTATGTGTCTGAATCACTACGTGCTTCCGTTCTTTCTCTTTCTCCGACAGGACACAGAATCCATTACTTTCGTGATATTACAGCTCTCTGAATAATTAAAATACTGAGATGTATACGTGATATCATTTTCATGATGATAGGAATGAAAGCATGTTATTAAACATGGGAACACGGTGGCGCAGTGATTGTTCATATCTCACGCAAGAGTCTTGCTGCGCCATGTGTGACCTTCGATTAAATAATTTATTACAGAAGTACTGTCTCTTTCAAACGTACTAACCTCCAATTCCTGTCCTTACTTTTCTTTCTCCAAATACCCAATCGCCACACAATCAGCTCTGTAATAGACGTTAAGCCATCTGTAAGCTTAGAACGGCAATTCTTCAAAACTTTTAAGGAACATTGAAATATCTTCGTAGTACATGTTTAATTATTCTATCCGTCTATCTTTCCAGTGTCGCGTCAGCGCAAGAATACAACGCAATGCAGGAACAATCCCTGAACTAGCTAGCGCTGCGACACCGTGTCCTCACATGTTTAATTATTAACAATACAGATTATTTAAATGAAGTTAAAGTTTTAGCTGTATAATATAATCAACATATTTTGCTGCATTTCATCTTAAAAATGATATCATCATATGTAAATACACGCTTCATAAAGTGGCGCAGGTTGTGCAATATTATAACTGTAGTGCAAGTTTACAGTGAGGTAATTGTACTTATAAGTTCAAACAGTTCTACAAGGAGCACTTGATGGACTGATTGAGTGTGTTTATAGTTCTTGGGATGAAACTTTTTCTAAGCCGCGAAGTCCGTACAGGGAAGTCTCTGAAGCGTTTTGCCTTGGCTCAGGCAGCGTCTGCTTCATGCTGTATACCGATAATTCTCTTTCCAATCAGCTGCTGCTGTGAGTCCCCACTCAGATACAGTGATATAAATACACCGAGTGGTGCAGTGAGAGTAATATGGAAAAAGATGATCTGCTGTGGCAACACCTAACGGGAGCAGCTGAAAGAAGAAGAAGATGCAGTGAGAGTTACAACGCTAAAGCAGTTATGGCATTTGGAATACTATGGCTATTTCCTGGACCATTATATTGCTGCAGGTTAATTACAATCAGATGCATTACACTAATAAACAATATGCAGTTAGTTTCAGTGTATTTATAAAGCAGCGTCAGGAATGTGGATCTAAGAAAGAAAGGGTGACCACACAGGAACAGTAGCACTGTTTTGACGCTGGGTGCCGCCAGTCTGCAAAACCGAGCGGAGAAATTGTGTACGCCAAGGTATGAGTTACCGTGGAAATGTGCGTGGCTTTACGCCAAGTTTAGGTTTTATACATCGCGATTTGAGCGTGGAAAGGTTCGTACGCAACATTTCTGTGCGTACGCACCGTTTATACATGAGGCCCCTGCTGATCGGAAAGCTCTACAGCGTGGTGTGTGTCGAGAGCACAGAGGACTGTCAGGCTGAAGCTTCCTATTGCACATGCTTACTCAAAAAAGCTACCAGCAACTTCATAAATTCCACTCACCCATGTCATAGTCTACTTTAACTTCTGCTATCCAGCAAATGCTACAGAGCTTTTCATGCATAGACTTCGAGGCTCAGAGACAGTTTCATCCCAAGAGCTATAAATGCATTCAGTCTGTCCGATAAGTGCTCCTGCTTGTGCAATTTGCACTATATGTATATGTATGTTGTACTTGTGTTTTCATGTTGTATATTTGTATTGTTTTATTGTGCTATTTTTGACATGTTATGATATTTTTTTGTGGAGGAGTTGCACATTGAATCTCATTGTACTATGTACAATAACAATTAAGAAATTCAGTTCAATTCAAGTAACATTGTTATAAGTATTAAAGGCCAGCAAATCTTAAGATATAAACTAGTGGACATTGTAATTCAATACACTATTCGAAATAGGTGAAAGTGTAAAAAAATCACTATTTGGTGAAAAAAAAATTAGGCTGTTTTGTTTTAACTATCTATGCCCTGTAATATCTCACAGAAGGGTGGGCTTGAAAGATTTGATGTCCTGTATGGGAAGTATCATCAATAATGTAATTGGTCCAAACTTCAATATCTATATAACTCCCAGACCAGAAAGTTGCCAAGTCACAATTAATTATTTTCTTACTTGATCAAATGATATGTTGAAGTGTGCCCTTGTTCTCAGCAGTGATTGCTCCAAACAAGTTGGGAGGCTAAAAAGATGGACTCAACAACGGCAGTGTAGAAGTGGATTAACAGCAGCTTTGGAAGTTTGTGGTTCTTTAACTATCTTAGAAATTAGAGTTTATTTTGAGCCTTTGTAACAAATCAAATCAAATATGTCACATACAGTTATAAACATTTTGCAAACTGTAGTGAAACGCATAGTTGTTGAAGCTCCAAAAAATATAAGCATTATAAAAAAAAATACAACATGCAAAAACTTCTGGCTTGGATAACAGAGCTGCATACTTTCAATAAGAGTAAGTTAACCGTATGATGGTCAGACCTCCTTGGTTGTGCCAGAACATTAAATGCATTGACATTTGAATAAAATCGGTACAGCTTGTTGAGTCCACAAATAGACAATGCTAATAGAAGTTGCTTATTTCCAGTGTTCCCCTGGTTGATGTCACCACCATAAAGAGTAGAATATTAGTAACCAGGTGAATCATTTCTGTTGATAAGTTAATAAATATTAACAGGATGCTGTAATATATCTCCCAAGGAAGTAAAGAAGATGGACTCAGAAAGAATTTCAATGTCTGGATAACACATTTAAGTCTTACTTATAATGTACTCACTGTTTTATCATTACTTATTTACATAAAATTCCAATCCCCCTCCTGCCTTTTCCAGTCCAACTGATCGTATCAGATAAAACCCATAAAACATTAAAACAGCGTCTAAATTAAGAGGTCTTTCTCCACAGTACACAAATGCCACCATACATGAACTCGTCATCAGAGGTGATAGTTCATCCAACATATATAACAGAGTTGATGTTGTCACCCCATTTGAAATCCTAAGACATTATTATTCCTAGGAACTTGAAGGTCTCCCCATTGAACCACAGATGCTTACAGCTGGGATGATGGGGGATTTCTCTTAAAGTCTTCTTAGTTTAGAGGACAAGATCATTCTGACTGCACCAGGAAATCACAGTCCCAGAAGTTGCAAGATGTGTCATCATTGATGTATTATGGGTTCATGTGTCCAAGATTGTGGATTCTTCCCTAAAATATTCTCTGGTGTGATATAGGGCTTCTACAGATAGGCTTACAAAATAAGACAAGATTTTCTTATTGCCATTTTTGGCTAACGTTTTGTCAGTGTCATTTAGTTAGTATACAACGACAACAACAAATATTAATATAGCACATTTTTATACAACAATTTTGCTCAAAGTACTTCTCAAGATTTTAAAGAAAAAGTTTCAGGAAAAGAAAAACAATTAAGATAAGGCAATAATATTAAAGAATAAGTAACAACAAAACATTAAGGTAAAATGTTTGCAAAGACAGAAAAAACAAAAGAAAATCTCTAGTTAAGCTGGAGATAAAAACAAAATCTGTAGGGATTCCAAGGCCAAAAGACCATTCAACCCAAGATAAAGGTTCCGAAATCAGTTATCTTTGGTTTCATGCTTGACATGACAGGATTCTGATGAAGTTGGTCTCATGGACAGATGAGACACCTGCCTTCATTCCATCAAAACAGGGGGCTGCATGGTGCCTTGATCAGACCATATCATAGTCATATGGAAATAAAGTTTTTTTGCAGTTTTTTTAATTGTTCCATAGTATTAACCTGGCGAATTTCTATAGCTAAAGTATTCCAGATTTTAAGTGCAAAAAAGCAAAAGGCTGCCTCACCACTTCTTTTAAGTTTGACTCTTGGAATTATAAACAGACCTCCACTCGAAGATCTAAGTTTATAACTTGGAATGTAGGGGGACAGACATTCTGAGATATAGGACGGAGCAAGATTATTTAAGGCTTTATAAACCATTAGTAGTATTTTAAAGTCAATTCTGAATGACATAGGTAACAAATGTAATGACACTAAAACTGATGAAATGTGCTTGAATTTTCTTTTTCTAGTTCTGGACTAATTGCAACCAGTTGGTGTCATTTTTTAGGTAGTCCGGCTAGAAGTGCATTTCAGTAATCTAGTCGACTAAAAACAAAAGCATGAATTCATTTTTCAGCATCTTGTAGATTTATTAGAGGTTTAACTTTTGCTATATTCCTTACGTGAAAAATGCACTCCTCATAATCTAGTTAATATGCGATTTAAAGTTTACGTCAGAGTCAATGATAACCCATCAATTTTTTACCTCCGCCTTGATTTTTAAACCTAATCAATCACTAAGATTTCTCAAACTAAATAAGGAAAAAACACAAAGTTACTCCTCATCAATTCAGAAATACTGCTAAACATTGGATGAGAGAGCCAAGAGCATCAGGGTCATCAGGTGCTATCAATAAATAAAGCTGTGTGTCATATGCATAGCTGAAGTAACTCACCTTGTGCTTTAAGATTATCTGACCTAATGGAAGTAGATAGATAGATAAGTATGTAGATTGAAAAAAGCAGCAGAGTCAGAATAGATCCTTGTTGTACACAATATACAATATCATGGATCTCCGAAATACAATCACCACAACTAACAATTTCATACCTGTTAAGTAAGACTGAAACCAATTTAAGACGCTGCCAGAGAGGCCCACCCATTGACTAAGGTAATTTATAAGAATTCTGTGATCACTGGTGTCAAATGGTCTCAACTCTAAGAGAACAAGAACAGATATGCAGCCTTTGTCATTTACTGCACTAACCAGCGCAGTATCTGTAATATGGTTTGTTCTTAAACCTGACTGAAGCTTATCAAGACTAGAATTCTTATTCAAGTAATAATTAAACTGCTTTTCTAGAATTTTACTTTGCTTTTCTAGAATTAACTTTTGAAAGGTTGGTTAGAAATTGGTCTAAACTTATCAAAAACAGAGTAGTTGACTTTATTTATTATAGTATAGATTGCCAGGCTTTCGACCCCCATTGATTTTCTAGTTTTTGACTTAGTTTCATGTCAGAGGGGACATTTTTTGTACACTGGGTGGTTCCATTAAGCACCCATTGTTGGGACTGGGGGTGAGAAGTTTAAAGGCAAAATTCCTGGGTAATCCCGTTACTGATGTTGTCATGGCTGTCTGCAGGATGTAGGTATTTGCTGTACTGCAAAAGAGTCACCGCTTTGAAGTTTTTGGCTGGTTGAGATTACAAACAATACCAAGTTGTGATAACAGAACTGCTCCTTCCTTGGAGGATGTCTGTATTTACCTGACTTGGAAATTAACATGTTTGACAATATTGGTTTCTAATCAGCAGATCTGTACTCATTAATGGTTGGTAACAATACATTTTGTTAACTTGTGTTTTCCTTAATTGTTAAACCCAGGAAATTTAGATGTGCCATTGTTTAGACCAATTGTCCAGGACTGACAACGGCAGGGACTGAAGGAGATTTAAACTCCTGGGCAGGAGAAGGCAGAGGAGGGATGGTCCACTGAGAACACTGCCAAGACACTCGGACAGAGCACAGGGGCTCGTGGGCAGACAAGGGTACCTGGCTGGCACAACATGAGGCACAAGGACAGTGACACTTATTTCCAGGGAGGAAGAGACAGCTCCACAAGGAGACACCAGTTGTGGGTCCAGCGAGAGAGGGAAGCCGCATGAACGGACCAAGCAAAGCTGGCAGATGAGAAATGAGGCGTGCCTAGGTCACAGTAACACAAGGAGCCCAGAGTGGAAAAAAAGGAACGATGAAAAGACGCTGACAATCATTCAATGATTTGACAAAACTTCTGTTGGGATATGAGTGTCCGGTGAACAGAGTGCATCCATGGACAGTTGGACAATTATTTGTTGTGGTAACATAGTGCGCAAACTGGACTCTGCACCACTAAAGGTTGTATCCTCAAATTCTTGTTTTTAACAGACTTTTAGAGTGTGGACTGTGTGCTTTCCTTTTTAAAAAAAAGGAATTTCGTACCTGATATTGTTAGATTTTTTTGTTATGTTCGTTTATTTTTTAAATTTACTTTATTGTCTTGTGTAATAGAAGTTACTGTTGCTTTTGAAATTATTGCTGTGTCTTTCATTGTGTGTTTACTCACCGCCCAATTTGAAGAACCCTGTGTGCTATTTTCTGTGAATCTCAAGAGTTCCCAGTCTCGTAATAAAACTGGGTGGCGTAGTCAGATATTTTAATGGTGTCTAAGTTGGATTTTTTGTGAGTGTAACCAGACACCTGTCACACTCATCCCCCGTCCATTTTCCATTCTAAAATTTTGGAACATCCTTTTCATTAGAGCAATTGCAGTTGTGAATAAATTTAATCCACATGACTTCATCAGCAAGTATCAGGAGAGTTTTACAGAGTGTTCCTTGGCAATGCCATAAATGGTGTAAAACTATAAAGAAAAGGTGATAACACACAGCCCTGCTCTAGTACTGAGAATTAATGCATCAATATGTGCTTACACAGTCTTACATGCTTCCACCAGGCACTAAGGAAGTTGTTAATCTATTGTCAAACACATGGGAGATGTTTTATAGGCTCAAATAATGTTGTTTCTCAGTCGGACCTGGGGTTAGCGCTGTCATGTGATCCTTTCTCCTTTTGTTCCTCTGCAGACCTGCCAAAGACCGTGCGCCTCTCAGTGACATCAACACCAGTCCACGCACTCACGGCACAGAAGTGCCGTCACTTCTGGCACCTTGTGATGATGTCACTTCTGCAACCCTAATCTAAATCTACCTGCCTTTCCAATTCCTGTTCCGGCCTCCCTGACTGCACCTTTTCCCTTAGTCCACTATATATAGTGCACTTTCATCATGTTAATCAGCTCTGTTCTGAACTCAAGTGTGTGAAGACATATTTTTCATTTTTTGCCTGCGTATTTTCAAGTATATGGCGTGGCTATCCCCAAACATTTTTCGGTTTCCTGCCTATTTTATTACACTATAGGCAGATTAACCTGTTTTCTCTATATGGGCACAGGTACTATTGAAGGGGTTTTAAAATCAGTAATTTAACATAACATTCTCAGAGTCGCAGCCTGTCCCAGTAGCATCATGTGAAGGCAGAAACCAATCCTGAAGGAAACAGAGCTCTAACCCAAAAGAAGGGAACACACCCACAAAGGGCCAATTTAAAGTCTGCAGTTAACATAACACATGTATATTTGGGACGAAGCCTGGATTACTCAGAAAAAAACTGACAGCAACCAGTCACAGAATTCAAAATTAAAATGCCGGATCTATTTGGCAACAAAGCTTACCTTAACGCTGTATGAGCACTTTGAGGCTGCATCAAAAGCCTGTTGTTTATTGATTTCTCATTTGATTTTAATATAATCCATCTGGACATTTTAGAAACTGATTGATATATTCTGATTCAAATCCTAACCTGATGGACTAGATACTGGACTTTTAAACAACCAGAATAGAAAGAGTGTGAATGGCTGTTTTTCTTATAGTCTTACTCAAGACTGCTGTCTGCCTTTTTTCTGTATATTTTGCATATAAATGACGGCATGAGATCTCATAAGGACATACTGTACATACCATACTCACCTGTGCACTTAGGTGAGAAACCACCACATCGCGAATCGCCCTGAGAACCGCTTCAGCCACACAACCACCAAGCCGCGAGCGCGGTGCTTATTTATTTAAAACTGGCCTTTGATGGGAGCTGTGGACCCGCTATACCACATTCCACCCCCCATAAGCCTCCAGCTGCACGGGAAAGCTCCATGCCACTGCCCAGGTCCACAGCTCGGCAACACTACAACTACACTGCATTAAAATAAATAAAAGCACTGAAACAAAGCCTACAATAAAACCAACCCAGGCCCCCTTCATAAAATCAGGACATTAAAAGACAAATAAAACAATCAATAAATAAATGTCCATAAAAAGCTCTGTCCATTAAAATGTCCTCCTCCGGCTTGGGTCTGTGGGTTCTTTAAAATCTGGCACCAATCCCACTTGCTGCTCAGTCTCCTCTTCTGTCCCCACTGCTAGCTCATCCCACTGCTACCACCAAATGTGACGATGAGGGTTCATGACTGCTCCCATCTTCTGTCCCCACTGCTAGCTCATCCCACCACTGCTGAGAGACTGTGTCTCTCCAGTGTAGCAATAAACTTATGCATGAACAATCATTGGTAAAAAGCCAATTTTTAATTTCAACACAGAACTAATCAGTAAGAGAGGATGGAAATGGTTATTTTCTATAAGAAACTCAATTGTTTTAAAGTGGACAAAACTATAAAGACACCTTTTTCAAAGTCTTTCATCAAATCTGCAGCAATTATCTCTTGTTCACAAACAAGTTATAAAGATGTAAAGCAGGCTGATTTAATTCTGTCAGACAGTAGCTATCGCGTTTCCTACGTTTCATTTGTTACCATCAGGCTGCAGATTTAGGTTCTCAAGGGTCAACAGCATCTGATTTAAGAACTCTTTTATGCCTAGAGCTGTAAGTGTTTTGAATTTAACTAGTAGTGTGGATCCTGTTGTATTCTAAATTACTATGGTATACTGTTACAGTTCATTATTTTTATCTATGGAGATTCTGCAAGTGTGTGTAGTACTTTACCGTTGTAAACATATTTCCCTCTGGGATAATAAAAAGCAAGTCCACTTCCTTACGTAATGCACCAGATTGCATATGCAACTGTTTACGCTACATTCTGCATTCAGGCTGCATTTATTTTTCCAGTGAAAAGCAAATGAATTTTTCAGACAAAAGTAAATGATTAATTTGTGATAGCCAATCTCGTCTAAAAATGGTCTGTGTATCACATAATTTTAAAAATTGTTAAATTATTAACATTTCATAAGCAGAAATCATTTCATGCCTTCAAAAGAACCCTAATATAGTTTTATTATTATTTCATCCTATACCAATAACCACTTTGTGCAAATGCACTGAAGTGTACATCTCTAACAAATAATAATGGACATTAAAAGTCATAGCCAAAGGTCAATTAGCTTGCTTAATTTCACACAAGAGTTTTCTTGATTTCCAGACTTCTGTGATATTGTGTGTTGTCATTCTAAAATTCATTACTACACTGGCATCAGTGCTTTTTATTTTCAAGATTTATTTTCACATCTATTTTGGTTTATAATTGAGAATAAATATTCTTTTTTAAGTATTTTTATTAAATGATATAATTAACTATAACTTTGCAACAAAGCTTTTGCTGTAAATTACATTTAGTAATATTTTGCAAGTAAAAACTTTAGTCTGCAGTGGTTCATTTTTCAGTATTTATTTAATGAAAAACTGAGTGCTGTACAGTTGCCAGTTATCCTACCCAGCACATATCATGGTATGTGGGAAGAAAATCCAACAGGGAGCAAATTTGATATAGAGAAGTACTTATCACAGAGTTTGAACTCTGGATTTGTTAGGAATGAAACAGCAGCAGCAGTAACTGCATTATCATGTCCCCCACAAAAAACTATAACATAACAATTATAAAATTTGCTTAACAAAATTCAGAGTGGCAGTAGACAAGTGTCTATCCTGGCAGCTCTGGTTACAAAGCAGGAAACAGCACTAGTCCATTGCAAGTTACTCTTAAACATATGTACATACTCACCCCATAAAAGGACCACTGAAATTAACTTGATGGACTTTGGGGATATGTGAGGAAATTTGGTACCCAGCAGAAAACCCATGCAAACATGGGAAGAATTTGTAAAGTCCACATGGACAACAGCTGGACGTGGGATTCAAAGTTCAAATCCATGAGACAGCACATTATCCTATTTTCTGTCACACATTATACTGTATTCCATGAGGGGTCTCAGTCAGGACTGGGATCGCAGAAAGGAAGTGTTGAAATAGGACTTGGGACAGAGCACTACAAAGCCCTAATAAGAAAGAAGAAACTCATAGTGGCACAAAGACATGTATTGTTAGTGCCCCAGGGCATGAGGAAAGGTATAACTGGGAGGTGGAATGGTCTGCAATTATGGTGGGTATCCCAGAAGGGTGTTCAATAGGGACACCAGTAAGCATAAGAGAAAATGGGAGGGATGGCAATGCCTATGGGTCTCTCAATGGCACACAATCTCATAAGAGAACAGATGAGGCTGTGATGTTCCTCTCAAATAAGGAAAGAAGCAGATTCTGCTTTGGGCATATATTTTACAAGTATCTTTTATGGCTTGAGTGGCTATGAGATGGATACTCAAATGTGATGGTCTAGATGATTTGACAGAGTAGTACTAACCCTAAATGTGATTCTAGATTCACCCTAAAATGTTTCTGGGAAGGTCCATAAAGCTATCTCATAGTCAAATACCAAAACAGTTTAGGGGTAGGAACATTGTGAATGGCTACTTGATTGAAAGGAGAAAAAAAGAGTGTACATTAATGACAGGACAGGCCATCCACCCCACATAATATTCAGTGTTCAGGAGGTGTTTTGGCAGGCTCAGAAAGGATCTAGATTTTGAATTCTGCCTTGTGTTCTTTCTTAAAATGAAATGTCTCTTATTGGATACTTTAGCTTGCTTGATATTACAATATTACGTGTGGTGCCTACCCCATAACAGGTTCGTAAGGAAAATACAGCAGGACAAAAAAGTGGTTGCATGAACAGTTTATACTTAACAGTGTAATGTACTAATGTAAAACAACAAAGAAGGAAATTGAACAGAATCTATTTACAATTGCCTATGAACCTTCCATTGTTGTGGCCATAAGAGACTTCCTAAATATTCTAGTTACCTACACCTTCTTTCTTGTATGCTCACACCTCACCCTTGTATACCACACCTTCTCATCATCCCCCCATACTGTCCAGAAACCCCCTCCTTCCTTTTCAGCTACTCTGTTCAAGGTACCACTCCTTTTCTTCCTTCTAATATGAATAACTTCCCTGATGTCAGTCCTCCACTCCACGCTTTGCCCTCTCTGTTAGACTCAATAGTCCGTCAGCATCAAAGCAACACCCCGGCCAGGAGACTACAATTATAAACAGCAATAAATTTTATGTAGTGAAATATTCTTAGACAGCATCATACACTGGGTATACAGTAAGGTGCATTGTGCTTGTGTTTTGCCTTTTAATAACTACAGTATGAATATGCACCTAAAGCTTCAGACACAAATAATCATTAATAACTTTAAATTTAACATATTGTTGTAGAGTAATTTTATTTTCCAGGAAACTCAGGCATTGAACATGAGGCTAAAGCAGAAACAAAAGTAGAAACTCTGAGAATTGGTCTCATCCGTTGAAGGAGATGGACATCTGAAGCTGAGCTCCATTAGCAGCTGTGTTATTATTTCTTATTTTCCCAAGGTATCCTGTATTTATCAAACCCGAGGGTTCTATTACAGTATATGCAAGCATATATAAACATGGTTGGCAAGAAAGGGGGTCAGAAAGAAATGGAAAAGAAACCTAAAGCTACATTCGAGCCTAGACAGGCAAGTTCAAGTTCAAGTTCAAGGTACGGCCTATCAGAGGTTGACCTGGAACAGACAGGTGAAAGCCCAGACTCCTCTGGACCACAATCCGCTGCATCGTCTCCAGTTCAGAGCGAAAATGGGAGCAAATGTGCAAGTGATGCAGATCACGATAGCTCGCCATTTGGAAAGATTACTTGAAACTGGACAAGGCCTTTCACCTACTCCTCATGATAATGGAGCCCCCTGCTTCACCTATGGTGCACGAAAGCAGAAATGATCTGTCTGAACTGAAGGTGATGATCGCTGAGCTCAAGCAAGAGAAAAAGAATGATATAAAGAAATAAATAAATAGTATGCTCAAGACAAACGAGAGGATAAGTGAGAAGATAAGCGAGAAGACAAGTGAGAAGCTGCGGCGGGAGCTACAAGAGCTGCGGCAGGATAATAAAGACTCAGAGAAACGTGTTTATAATCGGTTTGAGGTGGTCTTTAAATGTATGCTGGAAAAAAATTCCGAATGCAAAAAACTTGGAGGTAGACTTGCTGCTCTGGAAGATGGATGCAGAAGGAATAATATTAGAATTGAAGGTCTACCTGAGAATCGCGAAAGTCCAAACCCAGTGAAATTCGTAGTTGAACTATTCTCCAAAATAATTGGAGAGGACTTTAAATCAGACACCAAGATAGCTGCAGCTTATCGCATAGGGGGATCGAGCAACTCTAAGCATAGAACTTTTATTGTGCGCTTCGAGAAGTTACAATCTAAATTAAATGTAATGTCACTTCTCAGACAGAAACAAGAGATTATATTTGAAAATAACCTAATTCGTATTTTCCCTGACGTCTCACCCTCAACAGCTGCTAAGCGTGCCTCTTTTTATAATATTAAACAGCGCTTACAAAAAGCCAATATCAGATACAGCCTCTTGTATCCTGCCAAACTGTAAGTGGAGATACAAGGTAAACATTAAATACAGTATTTACCAGTATAGAGGAAGCAGATAAAGAGTTAAGAAAGCTGATCCTGACACTTTCCTGAAATAAGACCGTGAGTCGCACCATGTCATTGCATTGTAAAGAAGATATCACCAGCTGTCTGATCCGCTTGCAATGACACTGGTACCGTAATTATACATCCTTTTCCCTTCTCAGTCGCTATCTGTTTTTATTTTAATTACAATTATATGTGTATATGTATGTATGTGTGGAAGAAATGAAATTAGTAACCCTTTTCTTTCTTTTTTTTTAACTATTCTAAAGGAGACTGTTTAACACCATTCCCTGGGTTTACTATCTTAACATTTGAAGAATGTTTTTTTTTTGTTATGCTCATAGTATTTAGACTGCATTGGCAATAGATATCTCTATTTTAATTCACATACACCGCTGCTGGAGGCTTGTTTTGTTTTGGACATGCTCAGTCTCTAGGTATATCAGAGGACTGGGACTTTGTGAAGTGGGGTTCAGCCTCACGTGGGGAGGCAAAGCGGGGTGGGGGGACTAGGGAGGGGGAGAAAGAGAGCAAGCTATCTCTAATCTATCCTTTTAATCCTTACAATTATAATTTCCAACGTAACAATAGACTGCATGGCAATAACCCCTTGGAAAATTGGAAATTAAGGTCAAAACGGTCTCACTTTTGGTTAAGACTACAAAATTACATCAAAAATTCAGAATCAATGTCTCCATGACAGAACAGTTAATTTTGTGAGCTGGAATGTTAAAGGCCTGAATCAAAAATTAAAAAGAAAGAAAGTATTCTCTCACCTAACAAGTCTAAATGCTAAAATAGTATTTTTACAGGAGACCCACTTATTAAGCAAGGATCAGTTCTGGCTGCAAAAAGACTGGACTGGCCAAATGTTCCATTCCAGCTTTACAAAAAAAAACTAGATGTGTGGGAATTCTCATACATAGAACAGACTCATTTGTAGTATCAGATGTTGCATCTGATCCTGAAGGGAGATACACGATTGTTATGGGTAATTTATTTAATTGTAAAGAGATTTTGATAAATGTTTATGCACCCAATGTGAATGATAGGGAATTCATCCAAAATGTATTTGCATCCATTCCCAATGTGAACACTCATAATATTATAATGGGTGGGGATTTTAATTGTGTTTTAAATCCAGACCTAGATAGGTCTCCTGCCACAGTGGCAATGACATCTAACACTGCAAAGACAATTACACAGTTTGTAACTGACCACAACTTATCAGACCCCTTGAGATTTCGAAACCCAAATTCAAGAACATATTCGTTCTACTCACCAGTGCATCATTGCTACTCAAGAATTGATTATTTTTTTGTAGATAACCATTTCTTGCCTGCGATTAAATCCTGCAAGGATGATGCTATTGTTATTCCCGACCAAGCCGCTCTGATCTTGGAGATAAAATCATTATGCCCCACATACTCATCTCGCAGATGGCGTCTTAACCCACTTTTATTAGAAGACGAGAACTTTACAGAATTTATATCAAAACAAATCAGTTTTTTTCTAGAGACAAATATATCCTCAGAGGTCTCTGCAGGAATACTCTGGGAAACCCTGAAGGCCTTCTTAAGAGGACATATTATCTCATATCTTTCCCATAGAAATAAATTGGAAACCAAGCAGGTATCAAAGCTAACCAACGAAATTACTAGAATAGATCAAAAACATGCCAGATGTCCAAGTAAGGCTCTTCAACCTCTTAACAACTAAAGAAACTGAACAACTCATTTTTAAATCGAGACATCATTACTATGAATATGGAGAGAAAGCTAATAAGCTTTTAGCTCAACAAATCCACAAGCAAGAAGTTCGCGATGCAATCCCAGCAATTACCAACACAAATGGAGACATAATCATTGACCATAAAAATATAATGCACACATTTAGAGACTCCTATAACTCCTTATATTCTATTGATTTTAAAGAAGACAAGACACAATCTAATGCATTTCTGGATGCATTAGAGATACCACAAATACTCTTAGTGCAGAGGAAATGGATAAACCGTTGGCACTATCAGAACTATTAGATGCTATAAAGTCACTTTAGAGTGGGAAGGCAGCAGGCCCCAATGGCTACCGTGCCGAATTTTATAAGAAGTTCTCCACTCAGCTAGCTCCCCTCCTATTAGCAACATTCACAGAAGCTAGAGACAATAAAATTCTACCTCAAACTTTTCATCAAGCATTAATCACCGTCTTTCCTAAACAAAATAAGGACGTATTACAATGTGCATCATACAGACCAATTTCACTTCTGAATAATGATGTTAAGATACTCTCCAAAGTCCTAGCTAGAAGGATGGGGAAAGTGCTGCCTTCAGTAATATCACAAGATCAATCTGGAATTATTAAAGGCTGACATTTAGCGTCCAATCTTCGACGCCTGTTTAATGTAATATACTCACCCGCAAAGTCAAACATCCCAGAGATTTTATTATCCTTGGATGCAGAAAAAGCATTTGATATGATTGAGTGGAATTACCTTTTCACTACATTGGAGAAATTTGGGTTTGGCCCGAACATTTGTACATGGATCAAACTACTGTATACCAATCCAGAAGCTTCAGTTTGCATTAACGACATCAATTCAGACTACTTTAAACTAGAACGTGGTACCAGACAAGGATGCCTCTTGTCACCACTACTTTTTGCAATCGCCATTGAGCCACTGGCAGTTCACTTTCGAAATGCTTATGAGATAAAGGGGATTATCAGAGAAGGACTTGAACAGAAAATTTCTCTATATGCAGATGATATGGTACTGTATATATCAGACCCACAAAATACTGTGCCTTCAATCCTAACAGCACTAACAGAATTTCAAAAGATTTCTGGTCTCAGAATTAATTTGACTAAAAGTGTGCTCTTTCCAGTGAATTCTCAACCACACAATATTAGATTGGACACCTTCCCTTGTATCATCACAGATCAGTTCAAACATCTAGGGGTAAACATCACAAGTAAACATAAAGCTCTTTATCAACAAAATTTTGCTGTCTGTATGGAAAAAATCAAGCAAGACTTGCATAGATGGTCAACCCTTCATGTCACATTAGCTGGAAGAATTAACATTGTTAAGATGAATATCCTCCCTAAGCGTCTCTTTTTATTTCAAAATATTCCAATATACATCAATAAATCATTCTTTAAGAAATTAGATTCAACCATAACCACATTTATTTGGAATTCAAAACATCCACAAATCCAAAGAGCGACCCTACAAAGGCCAAAGGCAGAAGGTGGCATGGCTCTACCTAACTTTCAATTTTACTACTGGGCAGCAAACATACAACATATTAAAACCTGGACATTGACATTAATAGATGAACATATGCAGGCTTGGTCTGCAATAGAAATAGAATCCTCCAGTTCCTCTTTATATTCCTTGCTTTGTGCCCCAATAAATGCAAATTATTGCCAATATACTAATAACCCAATAGTGCTTCACTCACTCAGAATATGGAACCAATGTAGAAAGCATTTTAAGATACAGAATCTTTTATCGGTGGCACCTCTGCATGAGAACCACCTTTTTCAACCCTCACAAACATAAGCAGTTTTTAATGTGTGGAAAACATTTGGGATTAAATTACTTAGAGATCTGTACATAGACAACGTCTTTGCATCCTACGAACAATTACATTCTAAATTTAACTTTCCAGCAACACAATTCTTTTACTATTTTCAAATTAGAAACTTTGTTAAACAGAATGTGCCCAATTTTCCTCACCTCCCACCTCCCTCTATGCTGGAAAATATATTCATCTGTTTCAAGGAGTTAGACAGCATCTCTGCAATATATAAAACCATTTTACAGTCCCTCCCTTTCAAAGATCCAAGAGGACAATGGGAAAATGATCTCTCCCTCAACATATCAGAAAAGGAGAGGAAGGTAGCAATGCAGAGAATTCACTCGAGCTCCATATGTGCAAAGCATACAATTATTCAGCTAAAAATTATATATCGAGTACATCTGTCTCGCTTAAAATTGTCCAAAATGTTTCCAGGGCAAGATCCAACCTGCGAATGCTGCAATCAAGTTCCAGCTTCACTGGGTCACATTTTCTGGACCTGCACCAAATTAACATCATTTTGAACCAAAATTTTTAAATGCCTTTCAGACAGCCTTGGTGTCACAATCCCTCCTAACCCATTAGCAGCTGTGTTTGGTGTACTTCCAGATGGGCTTAAATTGGAGAAGGACAAACAAACTGTGATTGCCTTTACTACACTATTGGCACATAGACTTATCTTGCTCAACAGGAAGAATCCTAACTCTCCCCTTTTAAGTCAGTGGGTAACTGATGTTGTATATTATTTGAAATTGGGAAAAAAAATTCTCACTTAGAGGATCTGTGCAAAAATTTTCCAAAACCTAGCAGGATCTAATCAATAACATTTTAGAATAAGCTTTTAACCCCTTGTTGCCTAAATTTATTTACAATTAGATAAAAAAAGAAATTATTTGCGTTTTTGCTGCCAAGCAGATGCTAAATTATGTGGAGATTGTTAATTTGAATATAGCACACAAGCAAACACGAAGCTGGTATGTATTTTTATTTTAGCAAACCTCAAATTTTGACAATTTCTCAAAATTAGCAGCCAAAATCCATGTGCACGGCCACGCCAACACTCCGCTTCCATTAGGCAGATGTAGTTTCCATGATTAGTGCTTCCCATACGATCCTTGGTACGTATCAAATACACATCAACCGGCATTGGCGGGATACAGACCTTGGCTGCATTCAGGCCAGAAGCGGTTTGAAGCAATTTTGCAACAATCGTCTACAAGGGGTTAAAGCACTGAGGAAGCAGATTCTCTCCCTATTGTCTTTTTTTTTTTCTTTTTCTTCTCCATTTGTCTATATTCACTTATTAATTTATCTATTTACTTATTTTTACTAGGTTTAAGTTTATTCTGCTGCCCATGCTCTCTTTCTCATGGGTAGGGGTTGATTTGTTTTCAATTCTATTCTTGTAAAATTGATCTATTTGTATGTATGTTGTATGATTTCAATAAAATTTAAAAAAAGAAAAAAAAAAGTAGAAACTGCAAAACAGAATGCTGGTTCACAAATATTACACTTAACCAGGTGAAGTCTTCACATGAAAAGATGTGTGCATTGGGACAGATTGTTGTGGGGCAACTTATAAATTAAGTCTTCAAGCAAGATCTAAACCACTTGATAACCAAAAATAAAGAGAATAATTAGACCAAGTAAAACAGATTCTCCACTAGGAGTACATGTGTTAGTAACTTAATTCAAAGCAGAACTTAAAATGTAACACTTGCTCAAAAACATCTTTGCAGTTTAAAATTCTGTTTACTAAATTTTTGTCCTCTAGGAAATGAAGCTGCTTTGCTAAATGATATGTTAAATACAAAATCCGATTTGTGTTGCCTCACTGAAATATGATTTTGTCAATCTGACATTAATCCCTTAGCCAAGACATCACCAAATGATTAAACATTCCTTAATAAATCAAAAGGTATTGGTCAAGTGGGAGGAGGACGTAATTCTGTCTGATCAACTGCATATCATATCTAAAAATGTGGGCAAATTTATATTATTGGAGGCACCCAAATTAGATGTTAAAACAGATTCCAGCAAAATTATCACACTAGTCTACAGAACTCCAGGGCCATATTCATTGCTAATGTTTGAATTTGAAAGCCTTTTATCTGATTAAGCTATAAAATATGATTATGTGGTGTTGATGGGGGATTTTAACATACACATTGATGTGGAAACACACTTTTAGCAAATATTTTACTCATTTGTTAAACTCAGTTGGATTTTGCTAGATTGTTAATGGGACAACTCGTAGTCATATTCATACATTAGGTCTAATTGTTACTTACTGAGCTAAGATTCAAAATTTAAATACTGCTCCATCAAATTAAGTTAGTTCTGATCACTACTTATTTACATTCAATTTGATTTTGCCCCAGCCCGTATACTCGCAGATTAAAAGAAGGACAGTGAAACATCTCCATTGTAACTCTGCACCAACATTTGTAGATATTTCAAGAAACTCAAACGTAATTGTGAAAAATAATTTATATTAACTAACATTAAATTGTAATGTGACTTTGAAAGAGGTTTTCGATACAGGAGTGTCCCTTAAAATAAAAGTGAATGAAGTGCATAGAAATGTTTAAATGAGAACACTCGGGCTCTCAAATTAGACTGTCAAAAACTAGAGCATAGATGGACAACAATAAAGCTGCAGGTTTCCAAATTATATAAACAAAGAGTGTTCCCTTGGAATACTATTCTGGATTTAAAGATAACAATAGTAATTATCCTCATGTACTGTTTAGAACAGTGACTAAACTAATACATGAGATTTCTGAACTACAATGCAAAATACCTATAAACATAAGCAGTGCAGACATTATGAACTTTTTTTAATGAGTAAATTGACAATATTAGACCCCTAGTTTCATCTTCGACTCTCCAAACTACTACATTAGCAAACCCTGTGTTGCCTTGTACACATCACTTTACAAATTTTAATTTCATAAGAAAACAGGAAGTAATAAATTTAATTTCTAAAATGAAACCTACTGCTTGTTCCCAACAAACTAATGAAAAAGTCAATTGTTCTGGGAGGACCCATCCTTAGCATTACAATGGCTCATTAAGGAATGGCACAGTTTCTGATGGACTAAAAGTGTCAGTTATAAGACCGTTACTTAAAAAGACAGAGCTAGACCCACATATGCATAATAATTATATTTTCAAAAGTACCCTTTATTTCTAAAATACTTGAAAAATTAATCACCACACAGCTTCAGTGTCACTTTACATATCACAAATTATTTTCGAGAAATACCAGTCTGGCTTTCACACCAACCATAGCACAAAAATGACAATTCCCTATGTTGCTGCTGGAAGAATTATTACAAGAACCAGAAAATACAAACACATAACTCCAGTTCTAAAGTTCTTGCACTGGCTCCCAGTTAAGCTAAGGGCAGATTTCAAAATCCTCCTTTTAGCATATCAAGCCTTAAATGGCCAAGGACCTACTTATAAATATGAACTTATCATTACTTACAAATTAGAGAGCTCATTAATATCTCAAGATGCTAGCCTACTTATGATTCAGTGGATTAATAAAATAACTACAAAAGGTCAAGCTTTTAATTACAGCTGTGTATTTATCAGCCTGCTTATATTCTTTAAGAGATACCCCTTCACTATCAGCTTTTAAATTCAAGCTGAAGACTCACAACTTTAGTCTAGAATATCCCAAATACAGCTGCTGATTAGGTGTGCATAATGTATCCGGTAGTCATTTGTACAAAAATATAAGTAATAGAATAATTCTAAATTGTTACTAACCCTTCTCTATTCTGTTTATCTTCTCAATATTTTGTTGTGGATTTCAGTGCCACTGCTCTACTGCCAAGCGGTTCTCCTGCCCATGGATACGTAATCTACAATACGTGGGTTGTTAGGGGGATGGCTAGATGGCTGAGGTCTCCAGGACTCTGACTGTATTTTCCTCCACTCTTGGCCTTAGTTCAACAGTTAATTAATGGACAGATATCGTTGGTGTCCATTTATGTTAATGTTTCTAATTTTATTTCTTTGTGTTTTAATAAATCTGTATCTTTTATGTGTACTGTGTATTTGTAATATGTATACTTGCACTTTACCTGAGAACTTGTCACAGCTCTCTGCACCTGCTCTCAGTGAAGACCGCTATACAAAAATTAATATAGAAACTGATAGTATAGGTAGACCAATTCTAGCTTATTCTTATGTGGCTGTGGGTATGAAGAGCAAGGGCATGGGAGGCACTAGTCTCCCTCTTCCTCACACCAGAAATCATCAAGGAGAGATTTTGCGTGGAGCAAGTCTCCCTTCTGTCATGGAGAAGACAGATGAAGGACTTGGGATGTTTACATGTTACAGTTTCTTCCATTGTGGTACATTGTGATCATTGGGAAACAGCGAGATGGTAAGATGTGGACATTTCCCTTTTTCTTGCACCACAGCATGCCACAGTGAGTGAGACAAAGAGTACAAAGGCTCCTTCTTGTGCAGTAAAGTATAACAAAAAAGCTCTTTAATTTGTGTAAGGTTTAATTTGCAAAAATATAATTCATATACCTTGAATTCCTTCTGTGTTCTTGGTTTGGGGAAGGCATAAGAGTACCATATATTGTGTTTATAGAATGTAAATATACAGTATGTACTATTGTTCTGTACTTTTATAGACTCATTATTGTATGTATAGTTCATGGATGCAATTGACTCAAACTGTGTTGATTTGGATTTACTTTTATGGACTTTGCCTGGACTGGGTTTGCAGCCTCGGGAACAACCAAATCTTTCTGTGGCACACTGGACGAGCCCTATGGACATTTCTTTACACCATGACGATCTATGAGCCGGGAATGGTCTGTCTTCTTGATTATATTTTATACGCTGGATTGCTCTCGATTCCTTCAATACATGCCTAATGACTTAATGAAGAAGGTCTGAGGTTTACACCCAGCTGGATGTGGTTCTGGGCGATCCCGCCGGAAATACCCAGCGTTATATGTATGTGGCTGTATGTTGGATATCATCATGTGCATTTTGTAATATCTCCTACTATGCTTTTTCTGCTGCTTGCCGCTCATCTGCACCTCCCGTCTCACCTTCTCCGCTGTGCTGCTTCTCTGCTAGTATCAGAGAAGTATTGCTGTCTACTATGATAAAATACCCTAGTGAAAAACTCCTTCATATTAAACAGTTTGTCCAGAGCAAATGGTCAGACTGGAATGTCCTAAAAGACAATGGTATTGTGCGGCGCCTGAAATATTTACATTGCGGGTCAGGTCGCTGCCACAGCCGGGCTGCGAATGAAAAGCTCACCGGCAGCATTTACTCAGGAATATGGCATCCTGCTCACAGCTTTGGAAATAGGAGTGTCAGTGTCCAAATCTGCAATAGGTTAAAATAAATTCTGGTCATGGATCTGTGCACAACGAACCCACATTGGCTAATATTGCACTGTTTAACTCAAGATCCCTTAATGGCAAAGCACTGGTGCTATCAGAATTCATTACAGACTCAAACCTTGACTTGCTACTTGACAAAAACCAAATGATTTTACATCTGTCATGGAGGTGACCCCACCCGGATACATTCACTTTATAGAGCCTCACATCTCAAGACAAGGCAGAGGAGTTGCAGTAATTGCTAAACCGAACTTAAACATCAGAAGAATCCCCATTGACGGTCCATTGTCTTTCAAGTGTCTGGCTCTTAAGCTAATAACAAAATATGGTCCTGTCTCACTTATTGTTGTCTATTATCCCCTGAAATGCAATGCATCTTTTTTATCTGAGCTGACTAAATTATTAACCCACTTAAGTTCACTTTCCCAGATAGTCATTCTTCTTGGCGATTTCAACATCCATATTGACATTAGTACATGTAAACTGAGAAATGAATTCCTATCCTTACTGGACTGTTTTGACTTTGTGCAGCATGTTGATTTTCCCACCCACTCTGGTGGTCATATACTGGACTTGATCTGCACATCTGGATTATCTGTCAGCAACACTTACAGCAGTGATTTGGGACTCTCTGACCATAAAGCAGTGCTTTTCACTGTCTCGTTACCTCTCCCTCCTCTTACCTGTAAACATCAAATTTCTTTCCAAAACCTTAAAAATATCTGTCCCTCTGTTCTTTCTGGATCCATTTCTGATCTTTTTCTGTCTTCACGTATTCCATCAACACTAGATAGTCTTGTTGACCACTATAACTCAGCCCTTCATTCAACACTCGATAAAACAGCTCCTTTAAAACATAAGGAGGTTTCCTTTAAGCGTTCAGCTCCATGGTATAATTCAGAGCTACGATCTATGAAAGCAACTGGCTGACGCCTTCAGAGAATGTCACGTAAGATTGTCCTCACTGTTCACATCCAGGCTTTCTTTGACCATCAAAGGGCTTACAGGGATGCACTAACTGCAGTCAAGAACACAAATTATGGCAGAATAATAGAAAGTGGCCATGAAAACCCAAGGGTTTTGTTCTCTGTAGTTAATAAATTACTTCAACTGGCATCTGGCCCAATTACCTCCTCTACTGAAGTCTGTGAAAAATTCCTTCACTTTTTCTGCAATACAATTAAAGATCTAAATAATTCAACTAACATAAATCCATCATCCATTTATATCCTTCCCTGTCTTCCCACTCCATCCAGCTCCTTTTCTAAATTTTCACCAGTCACATCGGCATTTGTTAATGACCTGCTTTGTAAGATGAGGCCAACTACTTGTGTACTGGACCCCATCCCCACCATACTTCTTAAATCCTGCCTTCATGCCATAATCCCAACTGTTACGACAATAATCAATACATCCCTCGACACTGGGTTTGTGCCAGCCACTTTGTAAAATTGCTTCTGTAACCCACATGTTAAAAAAGTCTGGTCATGATGGTGATGATCTTAACAATTTTCGGCCTATTTCCCACTTACCTTTTCTGTCAAAAGTTTTTGAGCGTAGCCTCCCAGCTCACCAATTACTTAACTTCTAATAATTTGATAGAACCCTTTCAGTCTGGTTTCAGGGTGCAGCACATCTGTGAAACTGCTCTGCTACGGGTAGCCAATGATTTGCTTATGGCAGCAGACTCTGGACAAACCAGCATATTAATTCTGTTAGACCTCAGTGCAGCATTTGACACTGTCAGACATGACATCCTACTGTCCAGAATGGAGAACATGCTGGGTATCTCTGGCACTGCCCTCCAGTGGTTCAAGTCCTATCTGACTGATAGGCAAAAGTTTGTTAGTCTTGGCAACAGCAGATCCAGCTCAGCACCAGTCACACAAGGAGTTCCTCAGGGCTCTGTCCTCTGCCTTCTTCTCTTCTGTATTTATATGCTTCCCCTTGCCCATATTATTTGTAGCTATGGACTGGGTTATCATTTTTATGCAGATGACACTCAACTCTATTTCATTGTCAAAAGTGCAACTTCATCAGAGTTTTCTCAGCTCACAACCTGCCTCAGTGAAATTAAAACCTGGATGGAGCAGAACTCTTTAAAATTAAATTGCAACAAAACTGAACTCCTGCAAACTGGCACTAAAGTGCTACTTAAGAAAATGAGCTTCTTTTCAGTCACTCTTGACTGTGATCTCATCAGACCTTCTTCTGATGCAAGGAATCTTGGTGTCATTTTTGATTCCTCCCTTTCTTATTCCGCCCACATAAACCACAATAAGAAACTTTCTTACTTTTACATCCATAACATATCTCGTGTTCACTCATTCCTCTCCTTTTCTAATGCTAAGAAATTTGTCCATGCTTTTTATCACATCCTTCATCGATTATTGTAACTCGCTGATGGCAGGTGCCCCTTCTAATCTTCTATCACAGCTCCAGTTGATTAAAAACTGTGCTGCAAGAGTCCTTACACGATCCAGCAACAGTAAGTACATCACACACATCCTGCTTCGCCTTCATTTGCTCCCTGTGTTTTACAGGATTGAATATAACAATTCTATTAATAACTGTGGCAGGTGGCCGGGTGCGGCCCTCAATCAGCCGCCTATTTAAGGAGCCGCCGCCCAGCAATCAAGGCTGGAGTCGGGTGAGGAGGTGGACGAGGTCAGAGGAGGCGGCAAGGAGAGGCCCTGAGTATTGTGTGAAGAGATAGAGAAGTGGCTACAGAGGAGCCTGAACTTTGGGAGACTGTTGGGGTTTGTTGGTGGCGGTGCACTTAGTGACTTGTAAATAATAAGAGTGTAAATAAACGTGTGGTGATGGACTGCAACGTGTCTGCCTGTCTGTGTCCGGGCTGTTCCCTTCTACAGTGGCGTAGTCGGCAGGATGCTGCACCTGGCACAAGGTGCGGACCTGCATATAGTGAATTGTCTGTGGAAGGCCCGGCACAGCAGGCGAACTCGCCCACGTGCCGCAGGGGCGGCGTGCACCGAACCCCACAGAGAAATGTGGAGTCACAGACCATGAGCGGTCTGCTTTCAGACTTTGTGTTTCAGGGGCAGCTTGGGAGCGCGGTGGCAGCTAGGAGAGCTGCCTGGAAGGAGATGCTGCAGCCGCGGAGCTGCCCAGAACTTCGCCCTCGAGTGTGGAATGAGGGTGAGGAGGCCGCAGACCGAAGGTCCCTCCTTGTAGCAGGCACGGGATTGGGCAGCGTGTCCTGTCCTCCCGCCAACGATTGGTCAGAGGCGGGAGCAGGGAATGTCCGTCTCGTGCCGAGAAGAAACCCGAGTGGGCAGCAAGGAAGTGTCCACAGAGAGCAGTCGGTGAGTGGAACTACTCGCGAGGTAAGCCCACCACCGTCTGCTTCTCTCTCCTTGGCGGTGATATTGCAGGAGCTGCAAGAACAACTGCGCCTTGTGCTGTCGCCGCCGGCCGAGCGATGTGCCCTCCGGGCGGAGACGCTGGAATCAGGAGGGATGGCAGTGGCGTCGGATCGAGAGCCGCAGGCAGAAGAGGATCGGCGCACTGCAGGAGCTCCTGGACGGAGAGGCACAGCGGGGAAGGTAAGGGAGACCGACCCCGTGAAGCTCCGGACGCCAGCGGGGCTGGGTCTGCCCTCTTGCAATGGGCAGATCCGAACCGTCGCGGCGTCCCAAAGTAAACGGAGGAAGCGGCTTGGGGAAGCCAGTTCCTCCGATAAGCGAGGACATGCTGCTGGGTGCGCGTGTCCCGCAAAGGGCCGTCCTCTGTGGAGGCAGAGGAGAATCCCGCAGCTGGAGAGGTGGAAACAGAGCGTGATTCCGTGGCGGGGAGCACGGACTGCTCGGGCTGGGAAGCCGAGAAAGGGAGCATCGGGGCGCCGATCGGGGCCGAGAGCGTTGGCCCAGCTGAGGACGAGCCGAGGGGCTGCGTCAGGGCAATGCCTCCACCCTTGTTTTTCTTTTGAGTTTACAGGATCGGGCCCTAGGCTACAGTGTGTCGGCTTGCCGCCGAGGGGTTCCCGTCCTCCCGGAATGGTTCGCTGGTCCCAGGAGGTCTCAGCTAGCGGGGGAGTCATGTGGCAGGTGGCCGGGTGCGGCCCTCAATCAGCCGCCTATTTAAGGAGCCGCCGCCCAGCAATCAAGGCTGGAGTCGGGTGAGGAGGTGGACGAGGTCAGAGGAGACGGCAAGGAGAGGCCCTGAGTATTGTGTGAAGAGATAGAGAAGTGGCTACAGAGGAGCCTGAACTTTGGGAGACTGTTGGGGTTTGTTGGTGGTGGTGCACTTAGTGACTTGTAAATAATAAGAGTGTAAATAAACGTGTGGTGATGGACTGCAACGTGTCTGCCTGTCTGTGTCCGGGCTGTTCCCTTCTACATAACCTACAAAGCTTTAAATAGCCTTGCACCGGACTACATCAGTGACTTTCTAAATCACTATGCTCCTGTTCGCCTACTAAGGTCCTCTGATTCTGGTAATTTTGTTGTGCCTCACACTAACCTGCACTGTATGGGTGACAGGGCATTCAGCTCCATAGCACCCAGACTTTGGAATGACATCCTGAAATTAATTAGATCAGCTGACTCCATTCATTCTTTTAAAAAACAACTTAAAACTCATCTATTTAGGAAGGCATTTAACTTAACTTAACATTCTGCCCTTTCTTTCAGTTTACCTCTCTGTCCAGGTGCTCAGGATAATTTGTGTGTCTGTTATATCACAAATTAATTTATTTGTTAGGTTTTTCTTTTAGTATTGAATTTAGTATTTTACTCTGGTTTATTGTTATTTATTCTATTTAATGCTTTGTTATCTGTTACATTGTTCTATTCAGGAAAACATTTGTATCCAATGTTGCATATACCCTGCTGTTTTTTCTAAGACTCTGTGAAGCGCCTTGAGCATGGGAAAGGTGCTATATAAATAAAATGTATTATTATTATTATTTATTAACATGTACAGAGTACAGTTGAGTACTCCTATTTCCATCCATCCATCCATTGTCTCCCGCTTATCCGAGGTCGGGTCGCGGGGGCAGCAGCTTGAGCAGAGATGCCCAGACTTCCCTCACCCCGGCCACTTCTTCTAGCTCTTCCGGGAGAATCCCAAGGCGTTCCCAGGCCAGTCGAGAGACATAGTCCCTCCAGCGTGTCCTGGGTCTTCCCCGGGGCCTCCTCCCGGTTAGACGTGCCCGGAACACCTCACCAGGGAGGCGTCCAGGAGGCATCCTGATCAGATGCCCGAGCCACCTCATCTGACTCCTCTCGATGCGGAGGAGCAGCGGCTCTACTCTGAGCCCCTCCCGGATGACTGAGCTTCTCACCCTATCTTTAAGGGAAAGCCCAGACACCCTGCGGAGGAAAACTCATTTCAGCCGCTTGTATTCGCAATCTCGTTCTTTCGGTCACTACCCATAGCTCATGACCATAGGTGAGGGTAGGAACATAGATCGACTGGTAAATTGAGAGCTTCGCCTTGCGGCTCAGCTCCTTTTTCACCACAACAGACCGATGCAATGCCCGCATTACTGCGGATGCTGCACCGATCCGCCTGTCGATCTCACGCTCCATTCTTCCCTCACTCGTGAACAAGACCCCGAGATACTTGAACTCCTCCACTTGGGGCAGGATCTCGCTACCAACCCTGAGAGGGCACTCCACCCTTTTCCGGCTGAGGACCATGGTCTCGGATTTGGAGGTGCTGATTCTCATCCCAGCCACTTCACACTCGGCTGCGAACCGATCCAGAGAGAGCTGAAGATCACGGCCTGATGAAGCAAACAGGACAACATCATCTGCAAAAAGCAGTGACCCAATCCTGAGCCCACCAAATCCGGACCCCCTCAACACCCTGGCTGCGCCTAGAAATTCTGTCCATAAAAGTTATGAACAGAATCGGTGACAAAGGGCATCCCTGGCGGAGTCCAACTCTCACTGGAAACGGGTTCGACTTACTGCCGGCAATGCGGACCAGGCTCTGGCAACGATCATACAGGGACCGAACAGCCCTTATCAAGGGGGCCGGTACCCCATACTCTCGGAGTACCCCCCACAGGATTCCCCGAGGGACACGGTCGAATGCCTTTTCCAAGTCCACAAAACACATGTAGACTGGTTGGGCAAACTCCCATGCACCCTCCAGGACCCTGCTAAGGGTATAGAGCTGGTCCACTGTTCCGCGACCAGGACGAAAACCACACTGTTCCTCCTGAATCCGAGGCTCGACTATCCGACGGACCCTCCTCTCCAGGACCCCTGAATAGACTTTTCCAGGGAGGCTGAGGAGTGTGATCCCTCTTTAGTTGGAACACACCCTCCGATCCCCTTTCTTAAAGAGGGGGACCACCACCCCGGTCTGCCAATCCAGAGGCACTGTCCCTGATGTCCATGCGATGTTGCAGAGGCGTGTCAACCAAGACAGTCCTACAACACCCAGAGCCTTGAGGAACTCCGGGCGTATCTCATCCACCCCCGGGGCCCTGCCACCAAGGAGTTTTTTGACCACCTCGGTGACCTCAGTCCCAGAGATGGGGGAGCCCACCTCTGAGTCCCCAGGCTCTGCTTCCTCATTGGAAGGCATGTTAATGGGATTGAGGAGGTCTTCGAAGTATTCCCCCCACCGACCCACAACGTCCCGAGTCGAGGTCAGCAGCGCACCATCCCCACCATATACAGTGTTGACACTGCACTGCTTCCCCTTCCTGAGACGCCGGATGGTGGACCAGAATCTCCTCGAAGCCGTCCGAAAGTCGTTCTCCATGGCCTCCCCGAACTCCTTCCACACCCGAGTTTTTGCCTCAGCAACCACCAAAGCCGCATTCCGCTTGGCCTGCCGGTACCTATCAGCTGCCTCCAGGGTCCCACAGGACAAAAGGGACCGGTAGGACTCCTTCAGCTTGACGGCATCCTTCACCACCGGTGTCCACCAACGGGTTCGGGGATTGCCGCCACGACAGGCACCGACCACCTTACGGCCACAGCTCCGGTCAGCTGCCTCAACAATAGAGGCACGGAACATGGCCCATTCGGACTCAATGTCCCCCACCTCCCTCAGGATGTGGTCGAAGTTCTGCCGGAGGTGGGAGTTGAAGCTACTTCTGACAGGGGGCTCTGCCAGACGTTCCCAGCAGACCCTCACAACACGTTTGGGCCTACCACGCCTGACCGGCATCCTCCCCCACCATCGAAGCCAACTCACCACCAGGTGGTGATCAGTTGACAGCTCCGCCCCTCTCTTCACCCGAGTGTCCAAGACATGTGGCCGCAAGTCCAACGACACGACCACAAAGTCGATCATCGAACTGAGGCCTAGGGTGTCCTGGTGCCAAGTGCACATATGAACACCCCTATGCTTGAACATGGTGTTCGTTATGGACAATCCGTGATGAGCACAGAAGTCCAATAACAAAACACCGCTCGGGTTCAGATCGGGGGGGCCATTCCTCCCAATCACATCCTTCCAGGTCTCACTGTCATTGCCCACGTGAGCATTGAAGTCTCCCAGCAGAACGAGGGAATCCCCAGAAGGTATGCCCTCTAGCACCCCCTCCAGGGACTCCAAAAAGGGTGGGTACTCCGAACTGCTGTTCGGTGCATACGCACAAACAACAGTTAGGACCCGTCCCCCCACCCGAAGTCGAAGGGAAGCTACCCTCTTGTCCACCGGGGTAAACCCCAATGTACAGGCTCCAAGTCGGGGGGCAATAAGTATACCCACACCCGCTCGGCGCCTCTCACGGGGGGCAACTCCAGAGTGGTACAGAGTCCAGCCCCTCTCAAGGAGATTGGTTCCAGAGTCCAAGCTGTGCGTCGAGGTGAGTCCGACTCTATCTAGCCGGAACCTCTCAACTTCGCGCACTAGCTCAGGCTCCTTCCCTTTCAGAGAGGTGACATTCCACGTCCCAAGAGCCAGCTTCTGTAGCCGAGGATCGGACCGCCAAGGTCCCCGCCTTCGGCCACCACCCAACTCACACTGCACCCGACCTTCTTGGCCCCTCCCATAGGTGGTGAGCCCTTGGGAAGGGGGACCCACGTTGCCTCTTCGGTCTGTGCCCGGCCGAGCCCCATGGGTGCAGGCCCGGCCACCAGGCGTTCGCCATCGAGCCCCACCTCCAGGCCTGGCTCCAGAGTGGGGCCCCGGTGACCTGCGTCCGGGCAAGGGAAAACGCCGTCCAAAATTGTTTTCCATCATAGGAGGTTTGTTTAACTCCTATTTGCATATGCTAATCAGCATGCGACACATGGCCTGTCTCCGGCACGTAATTAAAGAGTATAGCTACCTTACCTCACAATTTCTGTCTTCTTCATCTAAAAATAAACTGTGGGATAGTGTGGTCAATATAGAAAAGAGCAACACAAAATAATTAATGTTTTAAATTAAATTTAAATTAATATACATATTTTATTAGTTAAATACATGCTGATTACAAATCTGCCAAACAACTGAGCCAAATAAAACATTTCTACAAAATTAGAGTTTGTAATTCTTGGAATTGCAAAATTTAAATGAATGTCAGTTTTTCATTTTTAAAGAAAGTTCGAGGACAGAAAACCCAGTATTACTCATTTAAGTCCAACTATTTTTGTGGATCTTTTTCCATTATAACAAGTGATAGCTCAGAAAATGCAAAACAGCCCTAACCCACCCTTTGAAATTTCCACCCTTTCAAAGATGATAAACACTGCAGTAATTCGCACATACTAACATCTCACAAGCTCCTAGCCCTGCCTGAGAGTGTGTTAGCATACATTTATTTTGTTTTATTTTAAAACTAGGCATGACAAAAAGGTTTAAGAGGAAAAATAAAGCTAAGACAAAATATATGTGCAGCAATGCTTATGGTGATTTACTTTTTTTTCTACTGGAGTTTAAATCAAAATTTTATAGATTTATTTGACTCATCATTTTCAAGTAGACCACTCCAAATGAATTAGGTAATTTAAAGATATAAGCCAAAGGTAATATTTAAGCAAAATATCTGAGAAAGAGGATGAAATATTGTCTTATGGTACCTGCCAGCCAGACTGATCTTACAGGAGGGCTGGGCCACTATACAGTATATATGTAGAGAGAGATGCTCTCACATCCCCGTGTTTACAAAGATGACAGAGAGAGAGTTTGTGGCCAGCAGGTAAAGTCAGCTCCACAAATGAACCAGGATCAATGTTGGGAAATGCATCTTGGAAAGATAGTTTCATTTATTGTACTATCTGAAAGCCACAATAGCATCAAAACAACAGAAACAACACAAAAATTAATTTTATACTTAGCTTGTATAAAAGAATCATTCTGCATGAAATCCACATCAGGCTCCACCATAAAAAAATCATTAGATTTCGATAGAGATGAATGTAGCTGTTAATTTAGGTTCTCTCAGTGTTCTAGCCATGATCTGGTTTTAGATGCTGCCGGAGCATACAGAAGCTGCAATTCAAAAGTTTCATTGTTAAGCAGGTTGTGGTGCTCCAGCATGTCATGGGTATGACAGTAAAACACATTTTATAACCTTAATATGGCATTGTTTTTGGTACAATACACCAATCAGTGTTTAACTAAGAGCTTTGCCCACCTTTTGCTAGAAATCTCTGGACGCAATTTTCCTATCATTTCCCTCAGATTGATACAAAAGAATACTTAAAACAAAAAAAATGTATAATATAAAGAAAAAGCAAGCGATGTAAAATAATGACAAAAACAATAAATATAAATAAAATACTGTATATTTTGACACATGAAAGAAAGCATTTCTCTTTGTATATGACAGTGACATCAGCAAACAGGAATTAAGATGGCTGCTTCATCTATTATTTTGATATACTGTGAGTGTTACAAGTGTCATACTTAGCTCTTTTTGGAAGTCCATCATAAAAAATAAATAAATCACTGAATGTTAAAAGACTCCAGTCTATTCTTCCAACTCAAACACCACCACTGAAAAAGTTGGTTGTGTAGGGCCACCAGAAGTCCCAGAAAATTAAAGAAAAAGTCCATAATGGACGGAGTGAGCAATAAATTAAGGCTTCTTGTCTTGTGGCTGGTTGAGCACTCCCTGGTAATTTTGTTTATAATAAGATTTAAGATGTGACTTGTTATAGTTAACTCCAAAAGGCTAATGGTTTACATCTCCATCATCATCTCTTGGGAATGTAACTTGTTTAATTTTTCAGCTGCATGTAAATGCAAAAGGACCTCAAAATCTCAAGTGGAAGTAGTGTATGCACACCAAACAAATAGTTGTAAAAAAGGTGGAAAGGTTTTAGGTTTATCTGAAGGCAGTGACTTGGTCCTGATGTTAGATTTACCTTTTGAAAACAAAATGTTTGCCTTTAAACATTGTACATATGAAATATTAAATTATTTAACTTTGCCTCAGGGTAAAAACCAAATAAATATAGCTTAGAGAATGTGCATTCAGGAAAAGTCAGTAAAACAGATTGTTTGTTATAATATAATAAGAGTAAAAATATGTTTATGTGGAATTTAGGGTAGCACAATGCTGGAGTGATCTACTACTTCTAGGTACTCCAGTTCATGCAGATTGTGCCTAGATATTTCAATTGCCTCCCACATCTTAAACATGTACATTAGTTTATTTATACATATACTCATATTTGAATGTTTGAGTGGAATCCTGGAGGAACATGGTACACATGTGCTTAGATAGCAGCTCTCTTGTGCTGTTGTCCATTCATATTGCTTCACACACACATATACATACAGTTGTCAGATATCTTGGAGTTATACAAGTGTTACAGAGATAGATTTTAAGAATATACCATCAGGGACAAATTTTATGTGCACCACATACACTTATCTTTTCTTTCCCACCACCAGAAAAAAAAAACAATCTGAAGATGGGCCATAACCAAGCCTTAATCTATGAAACAAGCTTCACCCATTCTGGTCCTTCTGCTATAAGAACACATAAGGATAAGAAGTAGCCAATCATTTTAGAAACAAGACCTAAAGGAAACCTCATAATACTCCTGATGTCTCCAGTTTTGGTCTAACACTTGAATAGCCCCTGCACATTTGGCTATTAACAGGGGTTTCTTTTTGGCTTATGTCTTTTGCATTTTCATATAGTATAAGTTGTGTGAAAGACAATAAACACTGGTGTCACAAGGGGCCTGCAGATGGTGGGAGAAGCTCTTCCTTAAAAGAAGGCAATACATAGCCCTCTGTCAAAATTAGTAGAGAAAAAAAACAAAGAAAAGGCCATGGTTTGAATGAGAGAGGACATTAAAACTCCTTCAGGGTAGTAGTATTGGCATCCCACAAATGTAACTGTAAGGAGAGAGCAGTCAGTCAGCAAGCTCCCATCAAGTCCTGATCCTTTAAGAGCAAATCAGGGCACATGGATATAGGAACAACAAGGACCAAATATGGGAAATTGGTGGTACTACAAGCAAAAGGGTTTTGTCTGTCAACTGAAGTGATTTAGGAGTTGAGTCCAGAAGGGAACCCCAGATGGGTTTTCAAGGCTACTATTGAACAGTGGAAAATTAAATCTGGAGTCTGTAGGTAAGCTTTTAAAAAAGCTTACTGACTGTTAGAAAAAGTGATCTGAATGGAGAGACAAGAAGTTAGTGCTTTTTGCATTCTATATACTAGCCAATTGGAATAATATACAGCATTTCATGATTTGGTATGAGTTATTTCCTCAAAGACTGCTAGTGTTTATTTCTGTCGTTAGGTCTGTTTCTAGCATTGCTATGGGCGTGGCCTCTGAGGTAGGGACCCATGCATAATCGACATGACGGGATAAAATGACAGCGATGAGTGTATCTATGTGCTCTTTCCTCATGTATACGTTCAGTTTTGACCCTCTTATTTTCTCAACCACAATTATTGTCTCTCATATTGGGCTTCGGGTTAATTTACTTTTATATACAGTATATAAACTAGCTGTGTAAGTCCGTGTTATAAAAAGCCCAGGCTCCTAGAAACTATTGAAATCGTCAGAAAAAAAGTTGAAATGCAGAGTTGGTAGTTTTATTTTGCAGATGTGCTCACCCCCCCTTGTTTATCAGCGGGTAAGCGAGTTTCTCTCTCCTTGGAGGTTTTGTTTTGCCAATGTGCTCGCCTCACTTGTGTATTAGTGGCTAAGAGAGTTTGTCTCCTACTCATTAACTTGAGGCCACGTTGCCGGCTCTTTGAGCTTCATGCTGTAGCCTTGCATTTCCAGGCAGGACAGACAGACAGACACTCTTCCACGCTCAGACATTTATATATGAGATATATACTTTGTTACATGCATCTCCCAGTTTTTGTCCAAAGGTTTATCTGTCATTTCGCTGATACAACACAGTACTAGAACATTAGAACACTCTAGACGAGAACAGGCCATTCAGCCCAACAAAGCCCGCCAGTCCTATCCACTTATTTCTTCCAAAAAAACATCAAATCGAGTTTTGAAAGTCTCCAATGTCTTACTGTCTACCACACTACTTGGTAGCTTATTCCAAGTGTCTATCGTTCTTTGAGTAAAGAAAAACTTCCTAATGTTTGTGCGAAATTTACCCTTAACAAGTTTCCAGCTGTGTCCCTGTGTTCCTGATGAACTCATTTTAAAATAACAGTCTCGATCCACTGTACTAATTCCCTTCATAATTTTAAACACTTCAATCATGTCACCTCTTAATCTTCTTTTGCTTAACTTACTGTACCATCTTTTTCTTGTTTTCGTTGGGTGGTAGTTGTTAAGTAATTTCAAATTTAAGAAAAGAGGAATTCAAATGGAAGTGGAATTCAAGTTCACAAATCAATTAAAGTGAATGACTTTAAAAGCGAGGAAACCAAAATCCTCAGAATTCAGTGCCAATAAATCTTTCTCAGTCAATGTGTTCCAAAATTCTTAAATGGAAGCAGACTTGGATCAAAGCTAGAAAATCAAAATCAAAGATCCTAATTTACTCAAGATAGCCATCTCCAGATTAAAATACACTTTCTTTTTGCTAACAATAAGTAATTTTACTGAAACCATTTTTTTTCTTGATTCAAGGTTCTTCTGTCATGAATGCATGCCTAACTGTAGGACTATTATTGTGGTTATCATTATTTATTTAACAACATTATTGTTGTATGTATATTATTTTCATGCTGCCATTTGGTTTCAATGGCCAATGCCATTTTGTGTTATTATGGCAAAGGCACCGCAAGTTTAATTGCAGTTATATGTCACATTGACAAGACAATGATGTGGACTCATTATTTGAGATGCTGCAGATTACCAAATGGAATATGGAAAGGAATTATGTAAGCATATATAAGACTGAATTGATTAAACAATATTATCTGTGGATTATTATTGTAAAGAACCAACATTATCAACCAGTAGCTGAAGGGCGTTTGAACTGATTAATAACATGGGAAAGGTGTAGCTGCCATAACTGATAGGACAGTTTTAAAAATGGACTGTAGTGTCGGCAGGTAAGAGGCTTCAGTGGCTTAAACCCCTGATTTCTGACACCCATATATGCACAGAAATTGTGACAAGCTCTTGATCTTCTTGCCCATTGTGTACCATTCATTTTCAGTTCCCTTTACTTATTTAAATATTTTTTTAATGAATTACTGTGTTTTAACTTATATTAATAGCTAAATAGAAAACTTATTTCAGGTCCTTTTTTCTCTTTTCAAGTTTTAATACTGATACTGATTTTATGGTAATATTGGTCATTTTATATTAATGGCTATTTTTCAATTGCTAATTATTGGATACCACTCTATTGGGTATACTTTCAGAAATGTTAAGCTTAAGAAAATTGAACAGTTAGTCACAGACCCTCCACCTCTAACACACATCAATAGGTGCCATTTTCACATCACTTGATTTGCAGCCTGCTATGTATGAAAGCAATTGAATTGTAGAGTGCTGTTGAAAAGCATCAATTTAATGCAGTCTACTAACATGGAATTGCAATTACTTTTGAATATGATTCATTAGTATAAAACTAAACAAAAATGTAATAACTGACTCTTCAATGAAGTAAATAAAAATATGGAAAGCTCATATTTTCATATCAGTTAACTTAGTTGCCAAACATACCTGAATGTTAAGCCACATTTTCTTTTTTTTTTTGTATTCTCCTTGTATTTTGACCTTTTGTCTGTCCTGAAATAGCTTTTCAGTAATTGTCAATTTTACATTCTTCTCTGTTATCTGTTTGCTCCAGGCAAATCCTAATAGCTTCTTGTACTTCCCTTACAAAAAAAAACAAAAACACTACATTTTCTAGGTATATTCAAAAGTAGTAAATAGTCTTTATGCTTTACAAGGCTGTTCAGAGTGATCACGTTTTTATTTAAGAGCAAACAATGTCACATAATACGTTTTTGAGTAAGTATAAAAATATAAAAATTCAAAAACCATCCCTCACTCACTCACCTCAAACCCTGTAAGTGCTGCAAGACTATAATCTAGCTTAGGCCATAAGGACATCCATTTTATGATATGAGTAACAGCAGAGGACCTGTTTTTAATATTTGTTTCTCAGCTAAAAGTTCAAATAGCAATAGTCTGTATGGGGAGAATTTCCAAAGGCTTGGGATAAAGTATCAGCCTCTTCCCGGCAAGAAGCAAGGGCTAATTAATCAGTTAAATTGCACAAAGTAAAGATCTTCTGTCGGAGAGTATTGAGAGGGTTAGAAAAAGTCCAGAGAGGAGATAAATATAAGGAGAAAAAGGAATGTTCACTGTTCAAGAGAAAAACAGACATGAGATTAGCATTGGGAGATAGAATAGTTCCAGAGAATGTGGAAAAATATGAAACAAAACACATTTTAGGACATTAGAGGAGCAGCACTTGCAGATAGGATCATGATGAACTCCATAGCAAAACACTTTCAAGGTGTGATGTAATCGATGCACAATTCTAAAATTGGACACATTGTTAAGTTGGAATTCTTAAAATTATAAAAATGGTTGTTATGATGTCAAAGACTGTGCTTTGTTTATGTACATTTTTTTCTGAAGTTTAAATTTTGGAAGGTTTAGAAGTATGGGGATTTCAGTTTTATTGTTTATACTATCTTGTATTTTCTTTTTTCTTCTTGTTTTTGCAACAAATGCAATATCAGTTTAGATTCCTAAGGACATCTCTATTTTAAGTGCTGTTTACTAGAATGTGATTCTGCACCATTAGAGACTTTTGAACTATGATGATGTCATATGAACAGTAGGATTTAAGCCAGCATTTAACAGCAGAAGTCATCTAAGATTGTAGATACTTTATAATAACTTTAGTGTGTGTTTGAGTTAGTTATAGTTTCTGTGATTTCTTGACTTCTGGCTAGTTTTATTTTGAATTTGATTTCTGACTCACATTTTGGGAATTGATGAAGGATTATTTGTCCTTCTGGTTTTTGAAAGGCACATGTTCATCAGTAAACATTCACCTCCTACAGCCTCATGTATAAATGGTGCGTGCACAAAAAAATATTGTGCATGGCCATTTCCACACTTACATTGCGATGTATAAAAACTAAACTTTCTCACATTCTCATGGCAGCACCCCAACTTGGTTTTGGTTTTGCAAACTGGCGGCACCCAGCATCAAAGCAGTGCTACCATTCCTGTGTAGTTTCTTTTTTAGATTCACACACATGACACAGGCTTTATCAGATTACACTGAAATTAACCACATATCATTTATAAATTTAAGGCACCTGATTGTAATCAACCTGTAACAATATAATGATGCACAGAATGGCCAGGCTATTCCAAATACCATAGCTGATTTAGCATTGTTACTCTCAGTGCACACTTTTAACCCATTGTATCTGAGTGTGGAATCACTGCTATACAACCCTATGGCAAAGTTGTGTCGAAAGTGCAGAGGATTATCGGGATACAGCTTAAAGCTCTGGAGGACATTTATAACACAGACTGCCTCAGGAAAGCCATCATCTGCATGGATTCCAATCAGCCAGGCGCACAGTCTATTTGAACATCTCCAATCTAGCAAACACTTCAGAGGCATTCCTGCATGGACCTCAAGGCTCAGAAATAGTTTCATTCCAAGAGCTATAAATGTACTCAATCAGTCCATCAAGTGCTCCTGGTAAAACTGTTTGTACTTATAACTACAATTATTTCATTGTAAACCTGCATTACAGCTGTAATATTGCCAAACCTGAGCCATTTTATGAGCCATATGCAATATCTTCCTCTTCAAGCTATGTGCTGTTAGTATACTAGGATGTATACTTGATATAATTTTTAAGATGAAATTAATTAAAGTATGTATATTACATTACACAGATAATTTTTAAAATTTATTTAAATAATGTATTGTGGCGATGCGGGTTCTGCTCCACGCAAGGGAGCCCTTGAACCCAACACCGTCGGTAATGTCACCGATGAGCTAGACAGTGAGGCAATAACAATGAGCAAGGGGATGATGTAACAAATGTGCAAACAGTGCTTTTATTGCATTCCAATGTCTTCATTAAATAAACAAATAATCCACAAAAAAGCAAGTGAAAAACCAAACGAACAAACGTGGAGGTTAAAATCATGCAGAAAGCTGTCCTTTTAAAAATCATGTGCATCCTTCTACCACTGGGCTTCTCAACAGAGGAGTCGCCCTACATGCAGCTGACCTTCTCTCTGCCTGCTTCAGCTGTTTGGATCGCCTCACCGACCCCTGGTTCTGGTAGGCTCCTCCAGACAGCGACTTGGGTTCCACAGCGACCAGGGCGCCCACGCTGGGGAATACACACCCCAAGTCACCAACTCCCGCTACTGATACTCCTTGGGTGTCGGCCTAACACCCAAGCTACCTGTACAGCTGCACGTGAGCCTGCACTCGCTCGCTCTCCCGCACCGACTTTCTCTCTCTCTCTCTCTCTCTCTCTCTCTCCACTGCTTCCTGCCTCCTCCTGCAACCTCCGTTTCTTTCTGTCTTTCCTTTTACTGCTTTCTCTTCTACTCCCCTTTAACCTGCTCGCGCTTCTCTATATATGCGGAGAGGACATGGCAGCTGCAGCCCATTAGCCACAGAAACGATCACGGATGTGGGCAGTCTCTCACCTGTGCACTTAGGTGAGAAACGCCCACACCGCAGATCGCCCTGCGGCTCGCTACAGTTACCACACCCCCTCGCTAAGCCGCGACCGTGGCAATTATTTATTTAAAACAAAACGGCCTTTGCTGGAAGAGCTGTGGACCCATAACACCACATGTATACTAATAAGAATTAAATATGTTGAGGCGCTGTGGCAGAGCTTTAGCGATGAGTAGGTGCCCCATCCAATGATTAGTCCTGCTTTATGCTGTATGATTGCTGGGACTGTCACGACCCTGGATGGATAGATGGATGGAATTATTAAACATGTATTACGAAGATTTTTCAATTTTTCTAAAAACTTTTGAAGAATCAGTGTTCTAAGCTTACAGCTGGTTTGACATTTATTACAGAGCTTATTGTATGGATATTGGTTATGTGAAGAAAGAAAACGGAAGTACAGGAATTCAGGGTTTGTACGTTTGACAGAGACAGTGCTGCTGCAATAAATTATTTCATTGAGGATCGCGTACATCCCAGCAAGCATCTTGTGAGAGGCAGGAATAATCCCTGGATGAGGCGTCAGCTCATCACTACCAATGCGCCACCCTGTCCCCATGTTTAATACATGCTTTAATGCATTTCATCATGAAAATGATATCAAGTATACATCTAAGTATTCTAAAATGTTCAGAGAACTGTAATATCATGAATGTAATGTATTCTGTGTGGAGATCAGCACTTACGTGCTCTTGTCTACGAAAGAGAAAGTCCTTTTAAGAAGCACATAGTGATTCACACTCATAGAACACATAAAATATGATGCATTTAACATGCTACTTTAGTTACAATGGCATTTGAGTAACTCTTATAAATTAAACATCAATTTTTTTTAATTTTATTTATTAATTTTTATTGTTATCATTCCATACAAATAGATCAATTTATAACCAAACAAAATTGAAGATAAATCAAACCCCACCCCTGAGAAGGAGAGCTAAGCCAAAGGAGAATTGCTTAGGGCTTTTTAATAAGGCAACAATAAATAAAAGAAAGGGAGAAATAAATATATAGGTAAATAAGAGATGGAGAAGGGAATTAAATACGGTAATAGTTATATCTCTTATTCTAAAATAATATTGATTAGATCCTGCCAGGTTTTGAAAAAATTTTGTACAGATCCTCTAACTGAGAATTTGATTTTTAAACATCGATTTTAAGATGAAGATTACAACATTCTACTTTCATGACAAAATAAACTATCAGATTAAATTGGAACTTTTGAGATTAAAGTCAACATTTCCACCTCTTCACTGTGTCCCTTTTTTTCTCTTTTCTCTGTACCCTAATACACTTCCGTATGACACTCAGATGGTGGGCTATGACTCGCATTTTCACAGCGACTTCGATATCTGACCACTTCTTTTTTATTTCAGTCAAGTCAAATCAAGTTGGGGAGCATGTACTGGTACAGTGTGTTGCCGCACCCACAACTCAACGAAACAGCTTGGGATCCCAGTTGGCAACCCACCAGGCAGACATGCGGTCCAGTCCCACCCACCAGAAATGACCTTCTATCTTTCGCAGCCTAATGTTACATGGGCGACTCCATGGCCTGGTCCAGCCACTTCCATCCCCAACAATGAGGATCCTACGAGCTGGATCACCCTCGGGGAATCACGCCACATGGCCGTGGTGCTATAACTGACGCTGCCTCACAATGCAGGTAATGTGCCTTATTCGGGAGTCCATGAGCAACCACTCATTCGACACAAAGTCAAACCAGTGGTATCCAAGGATTCTCCAGAGAGACATAGTACCAAAGGACTCCAGTCTTTTTCTCAGGTCACTGGAGAGCGTCCATGTCTCGCAACCATATAGCAAGACAGGAAGCACCAGGACTAAGACTTGGACCTTCATCCTTTTGTAAACATATCAGGAGCACTACACACCCCTTTCCAGTGACCTCATGACACCCAAATCTCTCCCAATCCATCTACTGACTTCATAGGAAGAGTAACCAGAGACATGAATGTCACTGCTGAGGTAAGTAAACCTCTCAACAAGGTCGACACTCTGCTGATGGCTGTGCCTAAGAGGTCATTAAAGGCCTGGATCTTGTTTTTAATCCAGGACATTTGCAAGCCCAGACACTCAGAATCCTTGCTCAGTTTCTCGATAGCCCCGATAGAAGCCTCCATTGCCTCCATATTTCAGGCATTCTGAAATTTCTGAACTTGAACTTTCGAGTGTCTCCGCCACTCTGTATCACTCAATCAACTTCCTTTTGTTGTTTATACCACTGCTTAAGCCAACAAATAGTACATTTTTCCTTGCCTTCACTTCGCATTCGCTGAAATTCTTCTTGTTTCCCTGTGCTTTTCCCATTGTCTTTTCACAAAACACTGAACTTAACCCCTTGTAGATGATTGTTGCAAAATTGCTTCAAACCGCTTCTGGCCTGAATGCAGCCAAGGTCTGTATCCTGCCAATGCCGGTTGATGTGTATTTGATACGTACCAAGGATCGTATGGGAAGCACTAAACATGGAAACTACATCTGCCTAATGGAAGCGGAGTGTTGGCGTGGCCGTGCACATGGATTTTGGCTGCTAATTTTGAGAAATTGTCAAAATTTGAGGTTTGCTAAAATAAAAATACATACCAGCTTCATGTTTGCTTGTGTGCTATATTCAAATTAACAATCTCCACATAATTTAGCATCTGCTTGGCAGCAAAAACGCAAATAATTTCTTTTTTTATCTAATTGTAAATAAATTTAGGCAACAAGGGGTTAAGGGACTATTTATAATGATTTGCATATTTAAAGTGCCGTTATTCTGTGAAGTCGAGGTGGAGCAGCAGGCACATACACATGCGTTACATTTTACGCTGACCAGGATTTATGGAGTGGAAGTGCATGGAAGTTGGCTTACGCATAGTTTTGTGAATCTGAATTTTTTATGCTTACGCACATTTATACTTTTGTCCATACGCCATGTTTTTGTGTGAATTCTACGCACCGCGTTATACATGAGACCCCTGGTCTTTTTTATTCCTTGCACTTGTGGCCTTCCATTCTTCCACCTTTTGGCAGAACAATGGTATCACATGATAGAGTGATATTGGGAGGAAGGCCCCTGCCATAATGAATTTTAAGGAATCGGTCTAATGGAGGCTCTGTGTAGCTTAGCATAAAGAGAGCAGGCTAATGTTGTGTTGTAGATGTAAAATGATATGCTGCAAGGTCAAAAAAACAAAAGACTGTGATAAATGGGAGTCATGACAAGCAAATAGTTGTTACTGTGAGATCTGTAATTTAGAATTAAAGTTAAATAGAAACTAATTGTTGGCCAAAAACCTACGAGCCCACATGCAGTTTGTTTTGTTTTCAGATGTATCTATGACATTGGAAAATCTGAATGTCAAAATTGCTGATCTTTATAAGTAATGACCTGTAACATCACATGGTGCGTGGAATTGGATGTCAACTGATAACAACAGCATAGGTAATGTTATACAAACCACTACAGCACATAATAAGAAAACTGGCTTTTTGAAAGTAGGGCATGAAGAAAAAAACTTGAAGGGGTGAAGGGATAGAGGATGATGAAGTGACTTCAGTGAACCAACCTAAGGCAAAAACAAAAGAGAAAAATAGATAGAAGAAGGGGAGAGACTAGACTTTAAATTCTGGAAAGCCATCTGCCATTAACAATATTAGAGAGGGTTGCCAGTCCTTTATCAGCACAGGAAGAAAATGAAATAAACTATGTTCAGAAAGTCTAATTATGGAAAATTGGGGTAAATATGCCAGAGGTGGGCCAGGCCCATAGTCCTACGTAATGCCCGACTTTTAAAGCTTATGGCATAAGCAGGCATAACTTGGGAAAATGGATTTCAGTTTTGGGATCCTGCTGCCCAACCAGGATCAATTACAACCTGAAAGAGGAAGCCGCAGGAGGGTGTAAACAAAACAGTAAAAATCCAAATCTGGCAGAGTTAAATGTCATTTAGGTCCCTCTTAGAGTACTTTGAAATATTTAATGTATAGTCACCTGCCACTTCACAAAATTGAGTTAAGAGAGATTTGATACTTGCCCAAAGTTTGCCAGGAGGATGAAAAGATATTTTGGAACAGAAGTGAAATGTATACATGGAATTACATTCATTTTAATTACAGTCAAATGAGGAAGTTCACACACTGAATGTTCTCCATCCAACATCTGGTGAAATGTTTCTGTAACAATGGAGTGTTGATACTGTGTAATATTAAATTCTTGTTTACATTTTTCCAGTTCTTTAATGCATCATGGTGACAGAATGCTATTCTGCATAATAAACAAGAAAAAAGATATATAGAACTGAAACAATGGTAATTCCTCAATAGAAATGTTTCTGCTATGTAGACACTTGGATCTGAAGAACACTGAAGATTTTTCCTTCCAGGAAAGCTCCCTTGTTTCTCTTACAAATATTTTTCCTCCCGCTCTGTATGTCAAAAACCCATTTCTCTTATAATAATCTATCTAAAGGCACCTTGCCAAAAGAACAGCAATCTTTCTTAAAATGTTCATGGATAGTTGTGATGGAAAGAAAGTCAGTTTTATCATTGATTGTAGTACATTGGGGTTTGGATTCTTTGATGTTCCTCTGTCCTCCCCAATTCTGTTTTATCCAATTAATAGTTCCTTCTCCCCATTAACTCCTAATTCAAGATCAGTGTTCACGCTCTATGTACTGTTACACAGGGCTTCATAAGAGTCTTTAATAATTAAGTCAATTTAGCAACGTGATCTTCTCTTCCCAGGATATCAAGGCGCAGCCAGGGTATGAAGGGTGTCCAGTTTTTTGGCCTCAGAATTGTGTCTCTGCTTATTGCAGACAACTTGGTCCTGTTGGCTTCATCAGGCTGTGAACTCCAGCATGCACTGGGGTGGTTTGCTATCGAGTGAAAAAAGGCAAGAATGAGGATCAGCACCTTTTTTTCAGTTTATTCCCTTATTTTGCAAGCACAGAGTACATTGCCATTACTAGAAATTAAAGTAGGGTCATTTATGTGACCATTATGTGCCCTCATAATATGGAGAATGGAAAAAAAATATTCTAAGGCTCAACGTTTGCCTAATTGCTAAATTATTCAGCATGTAGTATACAACCTTGGCATTTCTTGAATTGCTTATTTAATACTTTGTATATTGTACAACACAATACAATACAATTTATTTTTGTATAGCCCAGAATCACACAAGAAGTGCCACAATGGGATCTTGACAGCCCCCCAACCTTGACTCTCTAAGAAGACAAGGAAAATCTCCCAAAAAAACCCCTTTGTAGGCAAAAAAATGGAGGAAACCTTGAGAAAGGCAGTTTAAAGAGAGACCCTTTTCCAGGTAGATTGGGTGTGCAGTGGGTATCAAAATAGGGGGTGAATACAATACAATACACAGAACAGTAATCCTCAATACGCAATAGAAATATTACAAGTACAGGGCAGAATTGTAGTGCTGCACCGATTGCCAATGGATTGATATTTATGTCACTTTTTTAGGTAGCTCACTATCCATAAAAAGACTTTTCACTGTTGCTGCACTAGTTGGAATTCTTTTTGCAACTTGACAGGCTTGCCATTTTAATAGGCTCTCTTGCAGCTGGCTGTGAAGCTGCTCATTTGAATGATGGAATGCCAGTTTATGTTGTTGGTGACTAATCTGCAGGCTGATGCAACTTTTCAGTGCCATTACAACATTATGCCCGTTTTTCTTTACTATAATAATTATTATTGTAGCAGCTAACGGACTGAAGCACTTATCAATTGTGTTGATCCAAGTACCTGTACTATTAACACATGTATAGCTGCCTGGTTGACAGCAAACTCTCTAGAAGCATCCTCTCTGTTTCAGAAATTTTGTGACCCAGGTTATTTAAACAGGAGTGCCACAAGTGTAAAGGAGGGCCTGTCATTTCTGGCAGAAGGTGGTACTGGGGAGGAGTAGACTGTGTGTGGTTATATCCCTCTGGGTGGATGACAGAAGTTGGATGGAGCAGGTGAACTAATCAATACAGTAGCTCGGAAGAGGAGGCAGGAACTCGGAGTCCTGATGATTCATGTACAGGAAAATAGAACACAGGAGAATGGCTGGCGAGCAACTTGTCCCAATGTTTAGCAGAATATATTTTGTTTCTGTGGAGTTCCATAACAGCAGAAAGCTTTGCATAGGTGCGGTAGGATTTAGCCATTCTGCATTGTGATGTTAAATAATAAATTGCGCTTTGAGTGCAAAAGTTGCACATCCTGGGTACTGTGAATAATGAATAATCTATAAACAATCAGAGAAAATATAATATATTGTAAGTATATATAGGTTCATTGGGTACAGAGTACAGTGAAATTCTTACTTACACGTGCTAATCAGCATGCATCACATCTTCACTCTCCAATGCTATTATATTAAAGTAAGTTCGTTATACTTACTATTTCTGCCTTCCTTACCTGAAATAACTACCTTATAAAAATGTACTTTTAAAAAACAGGGAAATAACCTGTTGTAGGCACTAGCAATGTGCATGTGTGTGTTCTTATGATCCATACAACTGTAAGCAACCTTATTAATGGAGTGTGAACTGGCCGAAATAATGGATCTGAAAGAAATTGTTTTTAAGTCTGCAAAGTTGAAGTCCAGAAAAAAACAGCTTTGAATTTCAGAGATCTATTTTTTTATTATTAGAAAGTACTTTAAACATATTATTTGTTTTTTTAAAAATGGTGTCCTCCTTGTAAAATTAAACCACTATCAAGACATTAACTCATTTATTATTATGTTATAAAATTATATATTAGTATCTTCGTGTTCACACATTATAAGCAAAATACACTAAATACTAAGTCACATTTACATTCATTTATTTAATATCTGTTGTAAACTGTTAATTTTCTTATTTACTAAGAATGATGATATGCATCAAAACATAGACAGGTATATATATATTGTATAGTCCACAAAAAATGCACACATGTATGTGAATGTATGAATCAGTTTGTAATCCATTAAAACTACTGGATTATGAACAAAACATTACTTAGGTAATAGTGTAACAAAGTGTCAAATAGCAATAATCCTACATTTATGAAACTCATATGTCATAGAAAGGGTCATACATTGGGGAGGATGGCATTGAAAAGGGGGTACATTGCATTGCAGGGGGCATTGCATGGGACATTGTAAGGAGCTTGCGTGGGCAGTGAGGGGACATTGCAGTGGGGGTCATTTACAGCTTTGCCTAGGGCAGCAAAAAAGCTAGAGCTGGCTCTGTATATGAAAGTAGTCATTCCAAATTAAACTAAACACAGCATTTTGTCAGATGCACCTTACCTTCATTATGTGTATTATCTATTTGTGTTAATAGTCCCTTCCATACTGTAACTGTAGCTTTTAAGGAATTTATTGAAGTGTCCACATATTTCTTCTTATAGTACATGAAAGCCTCATAACAAAATTAAATAACACACAATAATAACTAATGCACTGCACATACCTCATCCCATCCCAACTATTGCTTTGATCATACATTAAGGTGCAGTGTGGCATATTTTGGGCAGTTCTTGATTTTATATTCAGACTAAATAAAATATATTTAATGTCTGAAGGGGCATTAGTAAAAAATAAAAGAATATCATCTGCATAGAGTTGTATGACATGAGAGGTGTTTAAAATTGAGATTAAGTTACGTTTGCAGACGCAAGATACATTAGCCAACAGATCAAGGGAAAGTGTAAATTACAATTAACATAACAGTGAAGTAACAAGATTTTAATGTACTGAAAAACCTTTTGGCAAATCACATTCCAGAGTACACATCAAAGGTAAAACAAATGTTGCCTATTGGAGGGATTGTAGTGAATGGACCACAGCTGGTGATCAAGAATTAGAAGAAGATGATTCAGTACTGAGTAATATCTGTTTAAACTGCTCAAAGCTAATGGAGAGTGGACAAAACCAAATTGGTCATGATCAATCAGTTTATGGATGACAATTTATCAATATCGATTTTAAGCATCAGAACACAGAGTATACTACATATTAATAACCAAGAGAGAAAGTATGTGTAATTGTGTCAGTTTTTGAGATCTTAATCTTTGATCTTTGCAATACTAATATGGAGACAAAGTAATAACTTTTTGATGAAAATGTGGCAAATATTTAACAAAATCCTAGATACAGTAGTAACTTTCAAAACACTGATAAAAGTCCCCCATCAAGTCCTGGTGCCTACTTTTTTTTTAAAGTAAGATGTAGAGCAGTTAACTTTGGCTAAGTGCGGAACAGTTTCCTCTGATGATAAGCACAGTAGTGTAATTAACTCAGAAATTCTAAGAATAATTACGAATAAAATATAAACATTGTAAATTCTGATCACTAAATTTTGCTCATGACAAAAATGAAAGCTTCATTTCCCTACATGTATTTTCCCAGCTGCCATAATGAAGAAATTCTTTCCTTGGTTTCAAAAACATTAAATTTTGACCAGCATATCTTTTGTTTTGTGCTGTCACTTCAATATGAGAGTTTGTTCCAGGTGTGCTGGTATACAGGGGCAAACATTTTCATTGGCTTTTCCTAAGCAACATTATGTAAAAACACATGAAACAAAAAATGCAATTATTAAATTTCTATTAATTTTGACCACTAAACAAACTAAAAAAAAATAAATAAATACAGACAACGCCTAAGGACAAAAACATATTTTGTATGGATTTGTCAGTTGTGAAAGCATTATTATAATTCTGAGCAGTGGTAAAATATATTAGAAACTATTAACCAGTTAAAATAGTTAAGTATGTATTTTATATACAGTGTACCTTAGCTATTAATACAATATAACAAGAAAGCTCCTCCTCCTCCTCCTCCTTCCATTCCTCCTTGGTGAGCATTGTCCTCTTCCTTCCATCTCTGACTCCCAGAGTGAGGTGAGACATCTCATTTTATGTTAGTCCCAGGAGTACTTCCTGTACCTTGGCATTACATGACAGAAGCATTTCCAGGTCATACAGAAGCTGCACACAAGCCGTAGGTCCTCTTGTAATAGCGTCCTCTGTCTGCACCCAATGTCAATGTCCACTTTATTTATATAGCACATTTCAAACAACATAGGAATGCTGTGGCCAAAGTGCTTTACAATAATAGAATTGAAGAAAAACATACAATTAACATGAATAACATAAATAGAAATAATATAAATGAAGATAAATAAAATAAATAATAAATAGAAGTAACGTTACTTAATCACAATGATGAAAACATCAGTATTACTGAAGGTCACGGAATGCAAGTGAATAGAAATGAGTCTTTAATCTTGTTTTGAACAGTTCAATTGTTGACGACTCCTTTATGTAATGAGGTAAAGGACTCTGACAAGACTACTCTTCTGAACCACAAGTCCCAGGCAACCCTGCCAGTGTCCAGCTTGAGATAAAGCCAGGGGAACACTGTTGCTTTCCATACTGGAGGTTGAACTGTTCTTGATACAGTGCCTCTCCCACTCCATCCATTAGCTCTTATAATAATAATAAATTCAACCCAAAAGAAATAGAAAACTATTCCAGCCAGGTTGAACCTCAGTCCAGGTTGCCCTTCCACTACAGCCTCCCAGCCCGGCAAGGACTCACCCTCCATCAGGGATGCCAGTTTACCCTTTAGGATACTTTTACTGTTAAATATCATAATGACTATGTTTAACATGTTTGAGTGATCAAGAACAATTGCCTATGTCTTGTCTATGTTTCTTAAGTTTATTACAGGCAGTGTGAAGTGTTCTCAACTCCATTTTCTCTTTGATCATAGGGATGTGTTTTCAAGTGTTTGTTCAAGTCTTCACATGCTTTGTGGCAGGTGGCTGATTGTGAGCCGCACCCAGCTACCTATTTAAGGAGCCGCCGCCCTGCAATCAAGGCTGGAGTCGGGTAGGCGGAGGACAAGGCCAGTGCAGAGGGAGCAAGGAGAGGCCCGAGTGTGTTGTGTTCGAAGAGAGAGAAGGCTGAAGGAGCCAAGACTTTGGGAGACTGCGGGAGGGTTTGGTGAGGTGCACATAGAGACTGTTGTATATAGTAGAAAGTGTAAAATAAACGTGTGGTGATGGACTGGAACATGTCTGCCTGTCTGTGTCCGGGACGCACTCTTTCACAGTGGCGTAGTCGGCAGGAGGCTGTACCTGGTTCAAGGTGTGGACCTGCATATCAGAAAAAGTTTGTGAAAGGCCCGGCACAGCAGGCGAACTCACCCACGTGCCGCAGGGGCGGCGTGCACCCAACCCCGCAGCAACAGAGAGTGTCATGGACCGTTGGTGGTCCACTGGTGGACTTTGTATTTCAGGGGCGGCTCACCGACGCAGCAGCAACAAGAGGCGCTGCTGGGAAGGAGAGGCTGCATCTGGGGAAGCCGCAGCGGAGCTGCCCGGAGAGACGCTCTCCAGTGAGAGAGGAGAGCGAGATGGCCGACCAGAAGTCCCTCCTCCTAACAGGCACGGGATTGGACAGCGTGTCCTGTTCTCTCGCCAGTGGTTGGTCGGAGGCGAGAGCAGGGAATGTCCGTCCCGTGCTTCAAAGAAACCCGAGTGGGCTGCAGGGAAGCACCCATAGAGAGCAGTCGGTAAGTGGAACTACTCGTAAGGTAAGCCCACTGCCGGCTGCTTCTCTCTCCTTGGCGGCAATTTTACAGGAGCTGCAAAAACAGCTGCGCCTTGTGCTGTCGCTGCCGGCCGAGCAATGTGCCCTCCGGGCGGAGACGCTGGAGTCAGGAGGGATGGCAGTGGCGTCGGATCGAGAGCCGCAGGCAAGAGAGGATCGGCGTGCTGCAGGAGCTCCTGGACGGAGAGGCACAGCGGGGAAGGTAAGGGAGACCGACCCCGTGAAGCTCCGGACGCCAGCGGGGCTGGGTCTGCCCTCTTACAATGGGCAGATCCGAACCGTCACGGCGTCCCAAAGTAAACGGAGGAAGCGGCTTGGGGAAGCCAGTTCCTTCGATAAAGGAGTACGTGCTGCTGAGTGCGCGCGTACTTCAAAGGGCCGTCCTCTGCGGAAGCAGAGGAAATACCTGTTGGCTGAGAGGTGGAAACAGAGCGTGATCCCACTGGTGGTCCCGTGGCGGGGAGCACGGACTGCTCAGGCTGGGAGGCTGGAAAAGAGAGCATCGGGGTGCCGATCGGGGCCGAGAGCATTGGCCCAACTGAAGACGAGCCGTGGGGCTGCGTCAGGGCAATGCCTCCACCCTGGTTTTTCTGTTTCTTTTCTAGGATCGGGCCCTAGGCTACGGAGTGTCAGCTTGCCGCCGAGTGGTTCACGTCCTCGCGGAACGGTCCGCTGGTCCTGGGAGGTCTCAGCTAGCAGGGGAGTCATGTGGCAGGTGGCTGATTGCGAGCCGCACCCAGCTACCTATTTAAGGAGCTGCCGCCCTGCAATCAAGGCTGGAGTCGGGTAGGCGGAGGACAAGGCCGGTGCAGAGGGGGCGAGGAGAGGCCCGAGTGTGTTGTGTTAGAAGAGAGAGAAGGCTGAAGGAGCCAAGACTTTGGGAGACTGCGGGAGGGTTTGGTGAGGTGCACATAGAGACTGTTGTATATAGTAGAAAGTGTAAAATAAACGTGTGGTGATGGACTGGAACGTGTCTGCCTGTCTGTGTCCGGGACGCACCCTTTCACAGCTTTTTAAGCAGCAGTGCACAAGTCATAAGAATTTCATGCTTTACAATCAAAGAAAATATAAAAATATAAATAACGGTGCAAACATACATGTAGCAGCTACAATATTTCAATATATTTTCTTATAAACTTATCTTAAAAATTAATATTTGAGCATTAATTTGTGGCTGTCGTAAAAAACAGAAAGATACATAAATAAACAATAGAACTCTTGAAATGCAACCAACCTCTTTGAAACTTCAACCTCTGTATGCAATGTGACAAAACACACAAGCCTCACAGCAGGTTAGGTCCTACACAATAGCAGTGATACAGACAAGCAGGGGCAGCAGTATGCAAATGGAATGAACAATACTAATTAACAATATATAAATAAATAACTCAATAAAAGAAAATAACATCCTCGGCTAACACCTGACACACCTATGTTGAATTTTGGAAGGCTCTGATTGCTACTGGTATATATAACTGTTTGTAAAAAAAAAAAAAACAGAGGGGACATTTTACATTCTGAAGTGAAAATATACATCTTAACATGTTATGCTAAGATATGTTATGTTACTAAACTTTTATTTCCACAGCACAGTTGGTCTAAAAATTCAAAGTCATTTATCACAATAGAAGTAAACACAAATGAATACCATGAATGCAATCACAAAAATAACATCTCTAATTATATGTTCTGAATGAAATGTACATATATTAATTACAAGGTAAATTACAATTCAATTAGTAGTAAACTACTGTAAGTGTAAAGTACAATAGGAGAGTGGACAGGTATAATGATGTGAAAACCACAGTTAATATATGAGGCTGTTGGATACACTTAAATGATGAATTAATGAAAAAACATAACACAGCAAAGTAGTTCACTACTATGTAATCAGTTTATTGTGTTAAAAAAAACATACTTTACTTACGCTTTGAAATCACTTCAAGTTTTTTTTTTTTTTTGTCTGACTCACCAGTATGAGAAAATCCCCGCAAATGATTTACCATTTGATGCTTCTTGATGTCTTGTTTTGCAAGACGTTGAGTTTTTTAGGGTTGCCTCTAATTTTTGGCCCTCTAGGCCTGACAAGCCTTCATTTTTCTGCCATTTTTGGAACATATATTGTGTAGGAAAATTACACCCTTATAATTAACTAGTCATTTAGCCCGTTACAATAACAGGCGCTAGAACAGTAGTGCATAAACATTAGTAGGAACAGTCTATATTAAATGGCAAGGGACTTTGACCTCATTCTTTTTGTTGGTCGTATTTTTCTTTCTTTCAGCCTTTCTTTTGTTGATGTTTACTTGCTGAGCTGACCGTACTTCGTGGGCTGCCACCGTGTATTGTGTGTCTTTAATTTTCTGTGACAGTAATACTGTCTTGTACGGCTCTATTCAATAAGGGCGCGTAGATAATTTAGTTCAAATGGCTCTGGAATATGTGAAGAGCAACAGGTGCAGATCTTTATTTACGCATGCCTTTATTCGCTGCGGCCAATTGAGGTCATCCTTTTGAGGCTCGCCTTTTTGTGCACGCCCTTATTGAAGGATACCATCTTGTACGTCCTCTGGCTTGTACGTCCGTAATATATGTCCGTACGTCCGTAATATACCTTTAATTTTCTCTGGCGGTAATACAGGCGTGCGCGTCGGTAATATGCCTTTAATCTCCTCTGACAGTAATACTGGCTTGTATGAGGCTGTAATATGAGTCACTGTATTGTGTACCTTTAATTTCCTCTCGCAGTAATACTGGTTTGTATTTCCGTAAAACGCCTCTAACTTTCTCTGACAGTAATATCGCGCATAGCACCGTGCCCCGCGCATGCGCACTTCACCAGAAGACAACCACACACGGGCACCTGGACGCACATAGGGATTTTATATATATAGATAATAAATCAATAAGTGTCTAACAAAAATGATCAGAAGAACAATGACAACAATGTTTATTTGTGCAGCATATTTTCATACACCAGATGTAGCTCAATGTGCTTTATGAAAGAAATAGTTACAAGCTAAGAAAGACAAATTAAAATTAGATAAGAAGAATAATAAGCAAGTATATGAAACATAAATAATATATATAATTATTACACAAGCAGATTCTGTATATATAGAATCATTTTTTAAGTCTGTAAAGATGAGTCTGAGCATAAGGTCAAATTGTTAGGGAGGACAGAAAAACATAAAAAAGAAAACAAAATCTGCAGGGGTTCCAAGGTCAAAAGGCCATCCAGCCCCCACTGAGCAGTATACTTAACCAAAATGTTCTTAAGAAGTTTGTTATTGTTTTTTAGGCCTCACCTTAGATTGATGCAGTTGGTCTCGAAATTTCATTCAAACGTCAAACAGTGCTTTGATCAAGTAGAGGTGGCGCTAAAACAACTCGAAAAGAAAACAGACAAAAGTAGAGATTAAAATTGACTGCTGATTTATTGAAGAGTATGATAACTCTATGCAAATACAGTTTACTAAAAGTAGAACTAAAATGTAGCTTCAAACGAGAAAATTTAAAAAGTGGGTATTTAAGAGTTTTTTTTAAATTGATCAACTCAACCTTGCATATCTCTATCGGTAAAACATTCCAGATTTTTGGTACATAACAGCAAAAGGCCATCTCACTGCTATCTCATGTTTAGTTCTTGGAATAAGAGGCAGACCACTATTAGAAGATCTAAGATTGCATCTTGGAATGTAGGGAGACAGGTACACCAAAATTTAAGAAGAGCAAGATTATTTGAGGCTTTAAATACCATTAGCAGTATTTTAAATTCTAACGACTTGAAGTTGTGCATGCCACATCAGCTGATCCCAGAGTTCAACGTTTCTCCTTTCCACAAAAAAGTGAGAATCGCTAATATAGGTATGTGGAGTGTTGTTTTACACTATTTTAAGTTTGCTGATCGAAATATAGTAATATTTTTGATGTTTGATTATTTACTGGTGATCCTACCCCTCTAAGAGGCAATCTCAGAAGGTTAAAAATGACAAATTTCAAACCTAAGCATGTGGGGTATCATTGTAGACTATATCAAGGTCAGTGCTTCCGAATATGATGTCATTTTTGTTCTTTGGTCCTTTACTAAGGTTCTATTCCCCTATGAATTCCTATCAGATTTTGAAAAATTACAACTTTCTGTTACAATCAAGAATATTTTGTCTTTAAACATTTTAAATAGAAGTACATATTTTAATAATAATAATAATAATACATTTTATGTATTTGTAGGCACCTTTCTAAACACTCAAGGACACTAACAATAGAAAAAAAACAGATTATAAACAAAAGTAAAATTCAAAAGTTAAAATCAGACAGAGCAATTGTAATCAAAGAGAAAAAGCAGTCTTAAACAAATGAGTTTTAAGTTTAGATTTGAAAAGTGAAAATGATTCAATATTTCTAAGCTCAGATGGTACTAAGTCCCATAGCTGGGGAGCAGAGCAACTGAATGCTGTGCTCCCCATAGTGGTAAAACGGACGAAGGGGACAGTCAAGTGGATGGAGGAAGAGGATCTAAGGGTATGGGAGGGAATGGCAACATGGAGGAGGTCAGACAGATATGGAGGGGTAAGGTTGTGGATAGCCTTAAAAGTTAGTAGGAGAATTTTGAATTGAATTCGGAACTGAACTGGAAGGCAATGAAGCTGCTGCAAAATGGGAGTGATATGGTGAATGGAGGGGGTTCTAGTAATGATACAGGCAGCTGAATTCTGGACCAGTTGAAGCTTTTAAAGAGATTTGCGAGAAAGACCAAAGAAAATGGAATTTCAATAATCCAGACGAGAAGTGACAAGGCTATGAACAAGGATAGTAGTGGTGTAGGGAGTGAGGGAGGGGCGAATACGATTAATGATACGCAGGTGGAAATAAGCAGACTGGGAGATGTTATTGATGTGGGACTGAAAGGATAAAGTACTGTCAAGGATGACACCAGGTTTTTTCAGTATTGGGGTTATTGCAGCAGTTTTAAAAGATGAAGAAACAGTACCAGTAGTGAGAGAAGAGTGGATTATAGCTGAGATAAGAGGGACCAGAGAGGGGAGGCAGGCTTTGACCAGAACTGCAGGAAGGGGGTCCAGTTGACAGGTGGATGGCTTAGACTTACAGACAAAATCTGAGATATCTGAGAAAGTAGGAAGCTGAAAAGTGGAAAATGAGTGAATTGGTGGATGAAATTCAAATGAAGTACTGGAGAAATCCATACAGAGAGACTGAAGAATCTTCTGGATTTTTTCATTAACCCCTTAATCGCCCTCTGCCGGATATATCCGGCATCGTAGCTTTAATGCAGACGCCTTACTGCCGGAATTATCCGGCACATTTGCCTGTGGCTATATGAATGCCTGGCGCGTAGTATAACTGACAGTTTGGCGTGGGTATTATTACTACGTTGTATTTCGACAACTCTGCGCTTGTATTGACCGATCACGTGATGTGATTCGAAAGTGAAAGCTGTGAATATGGCGAAACGTAAACTGACTTCAAGTGAGGTTTTGCAGGCGATTTTGGACAATAATTCTGATCATGATTGTAGCAGTTCTGAAGAAGATTTTAGCGACAATGATGATCAGCAACGTGCGCTGCATGATACTGTGAATGACGGCGCATCGGATGACGGCGATGAGTGGGTGTATCCCCAGCATCTCAACTGGACTGCTGCCCGAGGTGAACTACCTTTTCTGCATCCGTTTGAGGCAACGTGTGCCTTTACTGTTGATGTAAACAATTACACTGCTGAGCAGTTTTATGAGCTGTTTGTGTCACCTGATTTGATCAGACATTTTGCTCATCAGACAAATCTGTATGCAGCACAGTTTATTGAGACACGTAACCGATTCTCTTTGCTGCTGAAATTCTTTCATTTGAATGACAACAGAAATGAGCCAGATAAGAAAGATCCAAACCGCGACCGCTTGTTCAAGCTACGTCCTTTGATTGACCATTTATTTGAAGCATTTCAGTTGCCCTACATGCCAGGACCGTCAGTTACAGTTGATGAAAGTTTATTGTTGTGGAAGCCTGAGAAAAGGTACATTTTGTGTTTTATTATGTGTTTGCCCATTTCTAGAACTTGCACAACATTTAGTGGTCAATACTGCTTGAATAAATGTAAAAAATGTAAAAAAAATGTAAAAAAGTAAAAAAACGAAAATTGTTCAGATTTCGCCTGGCGTGGGGAATATTTAGGGAGTTGGCGGTTAAAGGGTTAAAAAAGGACATAAGGGAAATGCAAAAATCAGTTAAGGAAAGGTGAGAAGGTAAAGAATCCAGGGGTTGTGTGATATTGTTAAGTAGTGAAAACAATGACTTGGTGTTGCCTTCATTGGAAGAAATAATGTGAGTATAATAGTTAGATTTAGTTTGGGCAATACAGTCCTTGTAATAAAGTATATGGTTTTTGTACATCTCTTTGTGAACAAAGAGTCCAGTTTTTTTATATAACCATTCAAGTTGCCGGCCTTTGGCTTTCAAAAGCCGAAGTTCAGGCGTGAACCAGGGAGCAGAAAAGGAGAAAGAAACAGATCTAGTTTTTAATGGAGCAACAGAGTTAAGAATACCATTAATTCCAGTGTTATAGTGTGAGACCAGTTCTTCAGAAGTGAATAAATTATGAATGAATTTAATATTTCAAATATCTGACACAACTTCTCTTGTTTATTATGAACTTCTACCTCATGAAGTAAATCATTACATGTCTTATGAACATCTCGAATTAGGAATGCATTTCGCTAATTCAGACTTTTTAAAGGTTTTTAACTAAGAAACCAGAAGAATTAAATAGTACTTATTTTACAGTAATCCAAGCAGTACTTTAATATTTAAAGAAATATATTCAAGAAGCTTTTCACATAATGATAAATTTAAACTACAAATTATGGTTAATGACTGGCAATGACAAACTTAAAAGGTAAGTTAAAATAGAAATTTCTTATATTTCAGAATACTAAGAGGAAGGATCCTCAAAAGTTCACACTAATAAACCTGTTTAGACTATAAGCCACAATACTAAGGAATCAAAAAGAAACTTAAAATCTAGCAAATAAAGCCTAGCAAAGTGTACAAAAAGCAAATATGGAACTCAATATCACAGCAGTTAAATTCAGATTACAAATTTCTTTAAGTAATATTTTAAAAGGCTGCTCAATGTCTGAACACTGCAGTTTTCTAACCTGCCTTTCTTAAGTAAAATTCTAGAAAAGACAGTTTTTAAGCAGCTAAATGATTACAGGTATTTGATTAAACATTGTGTTCTTGGCAAGTTTCAGTCAGGTTTTAGAACAAATTATAGTACAGAAACTGCACTGGCTAAAGTAGTAAATGATTTGTGAGTTAATGCAGACAGAGGTCATATATCTGTTCTTGTTCTCTTAGATGTGAGTGCAGCATTTGACACCATCGACCACAGCATTCTTATAAACGCCTCAGACAGTAGGTAGGCTTCTCCAGCAGCATCTTAAATTTGTTTCAGTCTTACTTAACAGGTAAAAAAAATTCTTTGTTAATTGTGGTAATTGTACTTTGGAAATCCAAGATATTGTATATGGTGTATCACAAGGATCCATTCTGGGCCCACTGCTTTTTTCAATCTATATACTTCCATTAGGCCAGATTATCTCAAAACACAAGGTGAACTACCACAGCTATGCAGCTGACACACAGCTTTATTTATCTACTAGCTGCATGTGGTCTTCAGGACAAAAAACAACCCAAAGACTCCCTAGCATTTTTACTGTATTTGTGAGCAAGTATTACCCAGGGCAGAACATATGGACCCACCTGTGCTTGCTGCCCCACTGGCATTTATAAGAAGACACTGGCAATACCTTATCTTAGCCTTATTGCTGGTATATGAGTCCTATTAATCTTTGTCTCGAGAAACTACCTCCAGATAGACAATGTTTTTAGTGAAAACTTGCCCTCCGTTGCTGCTGTATTTCATTTGCTACATTTCGACATTGTGTCTCTTCATCTGTGTCATTAGCACAATGTCATTGTTGCACCGTGGCGTTTGCTGCGCACAGGTCTTTCATAGTGAGAAGTGAGGTGTATGCAAGCTCCAAAAAAATTTAAAAGTGCATGCATGTGCCATCTAGTGCCTGTGGTAGAGCTTGAGTAGACAGGTCTTTTTTATATATATATCTAATAGTGCCTGATTCTCTTGGCTCTCTGATCCAATATCTTAGCAATATTTCCGAATTGAAGAGTAGTAACTTTCTCAAACTAAATAAGGAAAAAAAATATATATTAGTGACTGGCAAATAGGGACACACTGAGGGAACTGAAAATAAACTTGATTCCTTAGGTTTAAAAGTCAAGGGCAGAGGTAAAGAATTTAGGGGTAATCATTGATTCTGACCTAAATTTTAAATCACATATTAATCTGATTAATAGGACTACATTTTTTCACTTAAGTAACATAGCACAATTTAGACCTATTATAACATTACAAGACACTGAAAAATTAGTTTATTCTTTACTGTAATGCACTCCTAACAGGACTACCTAAGAAAGAGATCAATCAGTTGCAATTAGTGCAGAATGCAGCAGCCAGAATTTTAACTAGAAAAAGAAAATCTGAGCACATCTCACAAGTTTTAATGTTGTTACACTGGTTAGTCGCATCATTTAGAATTGATTTTAAAATACTACTAATGGTGTATAAAGCCTTAAATGATCTTACCCCTTACTTTTTTTTTTTTTTTGCCTGATCCCATACACTCGAAGTCGTAACTTTACATCTTCGAATGGTGGTCTGTTTATAATTCCAAGATGCAAACTTAAAAGAAGTGGTGAGGCTGCCTTTTGCTATCATGCACACAAAATCTGGAATACTTTACCAACTGAAATTGGCCAGCCTAATACTGTGGAACATTTTAAAAAACTGCTAAAAATCCATTACTTGAATTTGGCTTTTTCATAGTTACATTTTACCTGGGATAGGCACAGAATTATCATATTCTTCCAGGATTTGCAATCTTTACTAATCTTTACTGTCTTTTCTGGTTCTTCTGTGGTGGCAATTTGTGCCACCACCATCTGATCAAGACACCATGCAGCCACATGTGATGCTGGAGTGAAGACAGGCACCCCAGCTGTCCACGAGACACACACCATTGAATCCTCTCATATTAAGCCAGGAAAGAAAGAGGAATAAATTAAGAACATACTGCAGAATCCCCAGTGGGGGCTGGGAAGAATTTTGTCCTTGGAATCCCTGCAGATTTTGTTTTTTTCTTTTACTTAACTGGAATTTTTTTGTTTCCTTTTTTTTGGTCCTCCCGGCCATCGGACGTAATCACTGGAGTCATTTTACAGACTTACTTCAGGATACTGTATAAGGACTATACTCTTCTACTTGATATTTATGTTTTTTTTTTAAGATCATATAAATAGATTTGTTTTTTCATTGTTACTTATTCTTTATTATCACTGCCTTATCTAATTTATTTTTCATTTCTTGTGACTTTCTCTTTGACAAGCATTTTGAGCTACATTGTTTGTATGAAAATGTGCTATACTGTATATAGTAAATGAATGTTGTTGTTGTGGTTTAATTTTATTTAGTTTGTCTGCTATTTTTTTCTGACACTTTCTCAGCCCATTTTAGGTTTGCAAATTTATAGATTTAAGTTTTCATAAAGGTTTTTGCATTAAAATATATTTAATGTATTTTACATATTTTAGTGACTATTAAATGGTGTTTTGTTTTTCACAGTTGGCACAATATTTGTGCTACCGCGTTGCTAAGGAAAATTACCAGAAGTACATAGTATGACATCATTTTCATGACAGTATAAAAGGTCAGCACTACACACTTTCTTTTTATATGAATTTAAGAAGAAAACAAAGATTTGGCAAAAGATTATTTAGTAAGTGATTTCCTGGCAAACAAACACCTTTCAACTTCTTAAATCTAGAATATTTCACTAATAGAGATACACCAGGCTAACACAGTAGATCATTTAAAAAAAACTCCTAAAAACCAACTTTTTAATTTTACTTTTTGTAGCTATGTTTTAGTTCTACCCTTGATAAACTAGATATGTATAGAATTATTATATTCTTCATTATTAATCTTTACTTTTCTAAGTTTTTTTTTAGTTCTTCTGTGGTGATGTTCTGCACTAGTTTCTTCTCAAAATGATCTTTTAGGATCACATTAATGTTTCTTTTTTTCTTTTGTTTCTTTTGGTATTAATTTTGTTAATTTTCTTTTTGTGATTGCATCTCTGTTTTGTTCAATGGGCTCCACCCTTGCTTGCTTTGTTTTTAAATAAATGTTACAATATTGAATATTCCTACAGAACCCACTGCTAGTCATGTGACGCAGAAGGCACATGATGTTTAATGTTTTCAAGATGACATTATATAAAATGTTTGCATCCATATGGAAGAGTCTGTATTTGAACTAATCCTCAAAGGAAAGACTTGAAATGTGAGAGAGAGAGAGAGAAAAAGGGCATCTAAATGGTTTGTTGCTTGTAATAAGATTCCCCATACCTGTCAATATTAAAAATGTTAGAAGAAATCTAAACTTTTATTTAGGGGTTGTAGTGAGAGATGTCACTTGCACAAAAAAAGATTCCTGTTGTAGAGCCCACAATGTGTTTCTTCATTTAGATGTCTTTATGCAGTCAAGGTAAGTATCTGTATTTATTACAAGCTTATAGTTATCTTAAAAAAAGCTGCAAAGCCAAACAAACACAAAGGGTTAAGTACACAAAGATGCTGTAATCTGATCTTTATTAGAGAAGATCTCAAAATTGTTATGGACTCCTTGGGAGAAATACTGTCCAAAATGAAATAGTAGGAGTAAAATGGCCAGGGAGATGAACAAAAGCAAACAGAGAAAGGCTAATTGTAAATTGTTAGGCAGGCTACGGTCAGAATACTGAGAGAGGCAAAAATAACCACATAGTAGTCACATTGTTTTTATTTGCCTATCTAATTGTCTTTATATTCAATCTAATACATTAGGTTAAGAAGGGAGGTGATGATTAGTGAGCAGCAGTATGGTTTCATGCCAGGAAAGAGCACTACAGATGCGATGTTTGCTCAGAGGGTGTTGATGTAGAATTATAGAAAAGGACGAAAGGAGCTGTATTGTGTCTTCGTGGACTTAGAGAAAGTATATGACAGAGTGCCTGGAAAGAAGTTGTGATATTGTATGAGGATGTCGGGAGTGGCAGAGAAGTATGTAAGAGTGCTGCAGGATATGTACAAAGGAAGTGTGCATTCAGATGCATTCATGGCAGAGGTAGGATTACATCAGGGATCAGCTTATTTGTACTGATGCTGGTCCATTTGACAGACAAAATTAGACAGGAGTCCCTATGATGTTTGAGGATGACATTGTTATCTGCAGCGAGAGTAGGGAGCAGGTCAGGGAGACCATGGAGAGGAGGAGATATGCTCTAGAGAGGACAGGAATGAAGGTCAGTAGGAACAAGACAGAATACATATGTGTAAATGAGAGGGAGGTCAGTGGAATGGTGAGGATGCAGGGAGTAGAGTTGGCAAAGGTGGAGGAGTGTGACGATGCGGGTTCGCTGTACGCTCCCTTCCGACTTCTGGGAGCTCCTGAACCCGACATCGTCGGGTTCGTCATTAGATACGGGGGTCTTCCCAGACTGTCTTAAGACTGCTGTAGTTAAACCCCTACTTAAGAAAAATAATCTTGACCCCTCTGCTCTTGAAAATGTTAGACCCATCTCTAACCTGCTTTTCTTAAGTAAAATTCTAGAGAAGGCAGTCATTATACAGTTAAATGACCACCTCAATAAACATACTATTCTTGATAAATTTCAGTCAGGTTTTTGAACAAAGCACAGAAACTGCGCTCGTTAAAGTAGTAAATGACCTGCAGGTAAATGCAGACAGAGGCCATTTATCTGTTCTCATCCTCCTAGATCTGAGTGCCGCATTTGACACCATTGATCATAATATTCTTAGAATTCGCCTTAGTTAATGGGTGGGCCTCTCTGGCAGTGTCTTAAATTGGTTTGAATCGTACCTGGCAGGGAGAAAATTCTTTGTTAGGTGTGGTAATTACAACTCAAAGACACATGATATCCTATATGGTGTTCCACAAGGCTCTATCCTGGGTCCGCTGCTCTTCTCAATCTACATGCTTCCATTAGGTTAGATTATCTCGGGACATAACATGAGCTACCACAGCTATGCTGATGACACACAGCTGTATTTATCAATAGCACCTGATGACCCCGATTCTCTTGATTCACTAACACAATGTCTGACTTGTATTTCTGAATGGATGAATAGTAAGTTTCTCAAGCTAAATAAAGAGAAAACTGAAATCTTAGTGATTGGCAACAATGGATACAATGAGGCTATTAGAAATAAACTGGATACATTAGGTTTAAAAGCCAAGATGTAGGTAAAAAGCTTAGGGGTAACTGTTGACTGTAATCTGAATCTTAAATCGCATATTAATCAGATCACTAGGACAGCATTTTTTCACTTAAGAAACATAGCAAAAGTTAGACCTCTTATATCATTGAAAGATGCTGAGAAATTAGTTCACACATTTGTTTTCAGTCGACTAGATTACTGTAACGCAATCCTCTCAGGAATACCCAAAAAAGACATAAATCGTTTGCAACTAGTGCAGAATGCAGCTGCTAGAATCCTAACTAGGAAAAGAAAATCCGAGCATATTTCTTCAGTTTTGATGTCACTACACTGGTTACCTGTGTCATTCAGGATTGACTTTAAAATTCTGCTTATGGTTTATAAAGCCTTAAATAATCTCGCCCCATCTTATATATCGGAATGTCTGACATCTTATATTCCAAATCGTAACCTCAGATCCTCAAATGAGTGTCTCCTTAGAATTCCAAGAGCAAAACTTAAAAGAAGTGGTGAGGCGGCCTTCTGCTGTTATGCACCTAAAATCTGGAATAGCCTGCCAATAGGAATTCGCCAGGCTAATACAGTGGAGCACTTTAAAAAACTGCTGAAAACACATTACTTTAACATGGCCTTCTCATAACTTCACCGTAATTTAATCCTGATACTCTGTATATCCAATTCATTACAATAACTATTCATGGTGGCTCTAAAATCTGTACTAACCCCTACTCTCTCTTCTGTTTCCTTTTCCAGTGTCCTTTTGGTGGTGGCTTGCGCCTCCACCATCTACTCAAAGCACTGTGATGTTCCAACAGTGATGGATTAAAAGCCAAAAGTCTGCATGACAATCATCATCAAGTCCTTCCGTGAGAACCCTAAATACAAAGAGGACTATTTCATTTATGTTAGGTAGAATGCCCAGAGGGGACTGGGCGGTCTCGTGGCCTGGAACCCCTGCAGATTTTATTTTTTTCTCCAGCCATCTGGAGTTTTTTTTTTTTTTTTTTTTTTTTTCTGTCCCGACTGGCCATCGGACCTTACTCTTTTTCTATGTTAACTAATGTTGTCTTATTTTAATTTCTTATTTTGTCTTTTATTTTTCTTCATTATGTAAAGCACTTTGAGCTACTTTTTTGTATGAAAATGTGGTATATAAATAAATGTTGTTGTTTTTGTTGAGATGAGGTGACAAATGAGGACAATTCTCTAATGAAGCCAGGGGATATTACAAAAGTGCCAAAGTGCTTTTATTACACAATAAAAATCAAAACAATGTCCAAAGTGCAGTGCATCACGGTTTCAATAAATAATACATAAAAACAAGTGTTCAGTGGGGATAAAAAATAATAAATCCTTTAAAATCCAAGGTTAATAATGCAGTCTCACTCTTCACAATCTTAGCACACCTCCTTCTCTCATTTTCCCCGTCTCACCCATAACTTGCATACCCATAAGAGCAACGAGCTCCTTTCAGCCGACCTCTGTGTTGGCTGCCTTAAGGACATCACGGCCAGACTGCCCAAGGTCGGCTGTCCTCCCTTCTTCCTTCGCGCTCATGTAGTTGCTCCTCAGATCCCTCGGGAGGACACCTGCCTTACTCACCCCACTCACCCGAACATTCAGTGGAGTGGCCTAGCCTCTAGAGCACCACAACCAAACGCACCCTCACGGGGCCCCAGCTTGTTCTGCTCCTTCTTTCCCATCCTTCAACCTCCTTTTTCTTCCTCTTTTCCTCGATCCATATATCCCCTCTTTCCTGGTGCCAACCCGTATATATACATCCGCCCGCGCCTCCGTTGGCCCTGCGCCTTAATCACATGCCGCAGGAAGCCAATAAACCAATTGAGAACAATCGCACCCACACGTGCAGGTGCGACTCGCTCCAACCACCTCATTAACTCCCCACGGTCATGCAATCGCACCCACGGAGAATGATACGGCTATACAGATTTAAAACCTGGCCCTTTTTTTTGAAGCTGCGGACCCGCTATACCACAAGGAGTTTAAATACTTGGGATTGGTTCGGTGCCGCTAAGATTCACATCGTCAATATGACGGTAATTTATTTATTTTTGTAGAGGATCCCAGGGATGCTCCCAGCCTTGGCCCAACCCGCACACACTCAAAAACAGAGACAAAATAATGCACACTGGGAACTAGCAACAATTAAGAATATAATGAAATTAAATAATATAAATGAAAGCAATAATACCACCCCTGTACCCCTACGGTGATATTACATTAAACATATAAACACAAACAACTCCACACAGCAGAGTCCATGGAAACAACACCGGATGCAATGAAAGATGACGATGGTGAGTCCAGAGATCTGCACGCTGAAAGGGAATGAAAAAACAGTCCTACCGGTAGACACTGTAAGGGTGAAGACGGATGGATGGTTCAGGAGCGCTCCTTTGCTTGCAGGGAAGGCATTGAATCCACTACCAGTCCTCAGCACACAGGTACACAAAAGACAATCCAAACCCCAACAACAACACAATCCAGGACACAAAGACTAAATACGGTTTAATCAACAGGAGGCAGTCCAACAGGTAAACGGAACACAAAATACAGTGCATCTGGAAAGTATTCACAGCGCATCACTTTTTCCACATTTTGTTATGTTACAGCCTTATACCAAAATGGATTAAATTCATTTTTTTCCTCAGAATTCTACACACAACACCCCATAATGACAATGTGAAAAAAGCTTACTTGAGATTTTTGCAAGTTTATTAAAAATAAAAAAATTGAGAAAGCACATGTACATAAGTATTCACAGCCTTTGCCGTGAAGCTCAAAATTGAGCTCAGGTGCATCCTGTTTCCCCTGATCATCCTTGAGATGTTTCTGCAGCTTAATTGGAGTCCACCTGTGGTAAATTCAGTTGGTTGGACATGATTTGGAAAGGCACACACCTGTCTATATAACGTCCCACAGTTGACAGTTCATGTCAGAGCACAAACCAAGCATGAAGTCAAAGGAATTGTCTGTAGACCTCCGAGACAGGATTGTCTCGAGGCACAAATCTGGGGAAGGTTGCAGAAAAAATTCTGCTGCTTTGAAGGTCCCAATGAGCACAGTGGCCTCCATCATCTGTAAGTGGAAGAAGTTCGAAACCACCAGGACTCTTCCTAGAGCTGGCCGGCCATCTAAACTGAGCGATCGTGGGAGAAGGGCCTTAGTCAGGGAGGTGACCAAGAACCCGATGGTCACTCTGTCAGAGCTCCAGAGGTCCTCTGTGGAGAGAGGAGAACCTTCCAGAAAGACAACCATCTCTGCAGCAATCCACCAATCAGGCCTGTATGGTAGAGTGGCTAGACGGAAGCCACTCCTTAGTAAAAGGTACATGGCAGCCCGCCTGGAGTTTGCCAAAAGGCACCTGAAGGACTCTCAGATCATGAGAAAGAAAATTCTCTGATCTGATGAGACAAAGATTGAACTCTTTGGCGTGAATGCCAGGCGTCACGTTTGGAGGAAACCAGGCACCATCCCTACAGTGAAGCATGGTGGCAGCAGCATCATGCTGTGGGGATGTTTTTCAGCGGCAGGAACTGGGGGACTAGTCAGGATAAAGGGAAAGATGACTGCAGCAATGTACAGAGACATCCTGGATGAAAACCTGCTCCAGAGCGCTCTTGACCTCAGACTGGGGCGACGGTTCATTTTTCAGCAGGACAACGACCCTAAGCACACAGCCAAAATATCAAAGGAGTGGCTTCAGGACAACTCTGTGAATGTCCTTGAGTGGCCCAGCCAGAGCCCAGACTTGAATCCGATTGAACATCTCTGGAGAGATCTTAAAATGGCTGTGCACCGACGCTTCCCATCCAACCTGATGGAGCTTGAGAGCTGCTGCAAAGAGGAATGGGTGAAACTGGCCAAGGATAGGTGTGCCAAGCTTGTGGCATCATATTCAAAAAGACTTGAGGCTGTACTTGCTGCCAAAGGTGCATCGACAAAGTATTGAGCAAAGGCTGTGAATACTTATGTACATGTGATTTCTCCGTTTTTTAATTTTTAATAAATTTTTAAAAAACCTCAAGTAAACTTTTTTCACGTTGTCATTATGGGGTGTTGTGTGCAGAATTCTGAGGAAAAAAATGAATTTAATCCATTTTGGAATAAGGCTGTGTAACATAACAAAATGTGGAAAAAGTGATGCGCTGTGAATACTTTCCGGATGCACTGTACAACAACAAAAAAACACCTTTTTCTCCCTTGGACACTTGCCCTCCTTTTAAATCCTTCTGACCACCTTTGACCCCAACAGCCCCTGCAGGGACTGCTGGGAGATGCAGTTTTAACTAATAGTAGCACTGCTACAAACAGTACAGAGTAACAGGGAGTGTGTAAGAGAGGTGAAGAAGAGAGTGCAGGCAGGGTGGAGTGGGTGGAGAAGAGTGCCAGGAATGATTTGTGATAGACCAAGAGTGAAAGGGATAGTCTGCAAGACCGTAGTGAGACCAGCTACTGTATGCTATACGGGTTGGAGAAGGTGGCACTGACCAAAAAACAGGAGACAGAGCTGAAGGTAGCAGAGTTAAAGATGTTAAGGTTTGCATTGGGTGTGACGAGCATGGACAGGATTAGAAATGAGTACATTAGAGGGTCAGCTCAGGATGGACAGTTGGGAGACAAAGTCAGAGAGGCAAGATTGTGTTGGTATGGACATGTACAGGGGAGAGATGCTGGGTATATTTGGAAAAGAGTGTTAAAGACAGAGCTGCCATGCAAGAGGAAAAGAAGAAGGCTTAAGAGGAGGTTTATGGATGTGGTCAGAGGGGACATGCAGGTGGTGGGTGTAATGGAGCAATATGCAGAGGACAGGAAGATATGGAAAAAGATGATCCGCTGTAGTGACCCCTAATGGGAGCAGCCAAAAGAAGAAGAAGATTCAAGCTAAACCCTTGGATGCAGACATGATAAAAGTTGAGCATGCCAATAACTGTTATATTCTTTGGGTTTATGTCATTCTGACAAACCGTGTGTGCTTTTGAGTTCATAGCAGTTTTGTTCCTGTTACCTGAGTAGCTTTCCCCATCATTATTGGTGTATCTTCCATGGTCGCAGAACACAATGGGTTTAAAAGGTCACCTGTTTCACCATGTCTATATCCAAACAGCAAATACGAACCCTTTGTTTAAAAAATGAATAAAAAAACTTACCTAAAGGATTCCTTGCTTTGTATTGCTTTTTTTTTCGGTTTATGACTTTCACTTCTCTCTCCTGACCTTGATTTATGTCCAGCACTTTCACTGCATCATTATGGTTCTTTTCAATTTCTCAGATTCTGACCTCTTTCTGTTTAATGTCCCTCTCCCAGTTTGTCCTTTCAATCTTTAGTTGGTTGACCAGCATTACAAATATGATTTGCAATATGTTCTCAGTGTCACATGACCGGCAACTGGCATAACTGTCACAAACTAATGGCTACAGCTGTGCAAAAACTGTCACCAAATGGCGGCCACAACACAAAAAATGATAACACAAAGTGCCAGTACCAAAATAAGGATGAAAATATAAATTCCCTACAAAAACAAAAGCAAACAGTCCAAAAATGAAACAGATAGCATCCGAGGACACCAAAATCCAGATGCATTATGGATATCCAGCTCATCTGAGGCACTACACCTCAGTCACAAGCTAGTGCTTGTGCATATATGACAACCTCATGATTATGCAACTATTCTGTAAACTCAGATGATAACAGAAAAACACTAGTAAGCAAATTATTTTGAATTAAACAAATAATTATGATCAAAACCAGCATGAAACGCATTCCAAATATGGACTGTGGACATTTACAAGCTTCTACAATGATGAATCCTCTGTAGATTTTTTATCCAAAATATCAGATCTTTTGTTATATACACCCAATTATTTTTGTTTTTACTTTCTTGTATTTTCCTTGATTTTTCTTTTCTGTATTGTTGAGGTCAAGGAACTTCTCTTGCTCTCAGTGCTCAAAGATTCAGCAAGAAATGCTGAGCTTGTCATGGCTAGTAATGTCACTGCTAACTGAAGATTTATAATAAAGTGAATGCATGATTTGGAGTTTGGTACACATTTTTTAGACAGCTAGGATTGTTTGGGAGTTAGCTAACATGATGTGATTTTATTTCCACAACCACATGTCTGTGAAAATTATGGATTAACCAAATTTTCTTATGTAGCTTTCAATTCATACTTTACCATTAGTAAGTGTATTCCAAATTTGAGAGATGGCTGTATGATCTTCCAAAGGCAGTAGATTGCATTAGGAATTACATGTGTCCCAGGAGCAGAAAATGTGTAATAAAGTTGTGTGTTGTGAATAAACATTCCTCAACTGGCCTTATGATTTATGTATTATGTCAAAGATTCTTAGTTGAATACTAAAGTAAATTAGTATTGGGCACCAGTATTACTCAATCACTGAACTGCAAACTTGTAACCAACACTTTCATCTTTATTCATTTTCTAGTGTTTTACAAACTTTAAACATGATTTATTATGTGCTGCTAGAAGTAACCAAATGTAAGCAATTCACTGCTGTTGCACCATGACTATACAGTAACATAACACCAAATACATTTTCTTAGGGAAATGGAGCATCACTATCAATTATATTATTTTTGATTATGTTATACTCCAAAAAATCAGTTTTTTAGAAACGTATAGGTAACAGATAAATGGTGATCACTTGATGAAGGGAGTCAAAAGCACTTTAGTATAATAGGATCCTTGTGTGTTAATGACAGAACACGTATTGATGCATTAGTCAAGTGGATTGTTGTGTCTCTATAGTAACTGCTTGATAAAGCATTCTCTCATAATATTAAAAAGGTGTAAGAATCAGCATATTTATACCATACTGCAAGAACTGTAATTCAAATAGGCTTTTTATGGATATGTCTTTTGTCCCTCTGTGTGATACTGATTGCTTTAGTATGCAGATAATGCATCAAGTGGTTTTTGTAATTTATGCTGAGTAAAAGAGAGTTGTATTAAATAAATACATGTATTTCAAGCCATATCTTTTTTTCTATTTAACTAATTTTGATTTAGGAAATTAAATAAGTCTTTAAAAAGAATATTTGGGAAATAGAGATTGTCAGCAATCTGACAACATGCATGATATGATCTGTATAGCTTGTCGTTTCTGATAAGATGGTAATCTCGGTCTGGAAAACTAGGTCATTCTAAGAAAGGTCTGCAAAACTGCTTAGGATATGGCCTGTAATTTCAGATGGAATCTCCAAGTAAAGCTCTGTAACCTGAGCTATTTTTGGAAACTTATCTCAACAAGCAGGCATTAATGCTGGTATTGGACATCCATCATTTCATTTATTTTTTAACTTGCCTAGTCCAGTACAGGGTTATGATGGACATGTTTATATTAATTAAGAATTACATTTTTTAGATGTTATTTAATTGCAAACAGGCATGTTAAAATGTCCCCACACTATTTTGAAAGTTACAGCTAAAAAAATAATCTCAGATTCTGCTATGCAGAAATGGTTCAATTTAGAAAAAAAACTTGCCACTTATAGATTACCAAATTTTTAGTTATTTTGTTTTTTTTCATGACACCCCAATGTATTCTCTCTAAACATTATATAATTTTAAATACAGTCTAACACATTGTTCACCTCCATCCATGCTCATGATAAACAAAACCAATGAAAGAGTAGAACAGAAGTCCATTCTGGGAGGTGAAAGTGGGGCACTGTATTGAAAAAGTCCCCACAATTTAACAAATAAATATGCTGATTCCCACCTGAATTTTTTTTTGTTCAATTTAAGGCACTATGCCTTTAACCCACTGAAAAACAGAGAGACACTCATGATTTTCAAAGCTGACAAATCATGTTTTGATATAAGCATCTGGTCACTTGCTAGTGAAGCATTCAAAAATGTATCCAGTCTCTTTTTTTTTTTTTTTTTACAGGTGCTGAATACAACAAACCAGAACTTCTATATTTTGTTTCTCAGGACACTTGGTCCATTGTGGTTCTTGGCACCTGCAGCCCTGACTTTTCTAGGTGTTCTACCAGCTCTTACCCAGCAGCTCTGTGCAACTACAAATCTGCAGTCCTTGTTTTGGGTCTTTTTTGGTGCAGCTTTATTGTAGGGTTCTCCCATGTGTCTGTGTCTCCTCATGTATGACAACCATGTGCATATACACTCAGATTAATGGCTGTCTTGTGTTCACTTAAAAATACTCTGGTTTAAATCCTTGTTTGTCTCTGATATGCAAATGAACACTGCAAGCAGAACAGCTACACTGTGTTAATATAGATAAATGGGTCTCAGGGAGAGTGGAGAACGGTGGGAGCCCTGAACGGGAAAAAGAGAAAAGGGGGCAAGCTGCATATAAAGTCAGATGTGAACTGGATGAAGAAAGGTTAAGCAAATCTCAAAGAAGATGTGTTTAGCAAGTGGCCTCCTTGGGTACACACTGTGCTCCCTTTTCTTGCGGCCTCTTCTTACTCCTCATGATGCAGTAAAATGCATACAAATTCAAGGTGGATTGGATTGTTGAGCGTACTTTCATGCATAAACTTCAAGGAATGGGGAGTTGAGGGGCAGCTGGTAAAATAAATGCAATATTTTATAAAACTAAGGTGTCCTCTTGTGGGTCAGACCACGATATGCTGCTGTGCAATGCAAAAACCAGGAATGGTAAGTATGGCCTACCAACTGACTTCAGACCCTGGGTACAACACACGCCAGGACCAACGGCATGTCTTGGTCAATTTAAACGCTTGCACACTTCACTAAAGGGGGTCCTCCATGGACTAAACACAGACAAGGTGGACATTGTACATAGCTCAAGGTGTTATTTCTTTTTACTTGTTCTTATCTGTTCTTAAAATATTCAGTTCATTACATAGTAAATGAAAATGTGCAGCAGTAAACATCAATGCTGTAGGTGATAAGTGAACAAAAGCCACTATTCAGTGTATATTGCTTATGATCTAAACCCTCCAAAACTTTGTAATGGTACAAGATTACAGATAAAAGCATTACATTGAAATCTGAACAAAGGTATGATTTTTAGAGGATCTGCTACAGGGTGAAAATACATTTGTACCCAAATCCCCATTATTTCTACTTATTATTATTGTTTGAATTCAAAATAACACAGTTTTCTCTAAGGATGTGTTTTGCAATGACCCTCAACAAAAGCCAAGTCAATAAGAAAAGCAAGAATTAACCTACAACAGGAATGTTTTATTCATTGGCAATTGTATGTACCATTTTCAAGCATAACAAGCTCCAATGAATTAATAATATTAGTCTCTGGGTGAAAAAGAAGATAACAACAAATAGTACTGTTACTTCCATAGTACTTCTGATACATCTGATTAACCTCTAGCACTATAACTGAGGCCCAGTGTCTTAGCTAGTTCTATTATATACAGTAAGTAAGGTATATTTTTAGCTATAATGAGTAGAATGAAATAAAGTATAATGATTTTTACAAAACCTATCATAAACCATTTTACCTGAAATTAATAAATGCAAAATGAGAATAACAAATTTCAACAAATTTCTATTTTAAAAATACTTTACTATTGATAAAACCATAATTAAGAATTTATACTTAAACTAATGTGTTACAATTTTGGCCAGTACTTTTTATTTTCACTTTAATTCTGTCACTTAGGTACTTGACCTCTGCAACTGGACAAATAACATCAATAATTTGATGAGTATGAAGGGAATAATTTGTGTTTCTGTTTAGTCTTTCTATGTCAATAAGTGTTTAGCTGACCATTTGTTTTCTAACCTTAAAAAAATAGAATCCACTCTCAAATCTACCATGATTGAAAGCTTACACTATTCTACAGTATAAACTCCAGATGATGAAATTGATTAATCAAAGTCAATTGTATTCAAATGCAGAATATACAGAAGAGCTTTGTTTGCGAATGATAACTGTCAGATTTGCACCTTCATTTTAAGGTCTTTGAGTGTCTTTCTTTAGTACATTTCTCCAATGATATATCTACAAATATGACATAAAATTTAAATGATTATGATTTAGACTTATGAGCTGAAAGAAAAACCATAATCCCCTACAGAACACTAGATTAAAGTTTAATTACTTTATTAATAAATTAATTAGTTATTAATAAATTACTTAATGCAAAAAACAACAAATTAATACCCATTAAAAATATTTTAAAAATAAAAAAGATGTACTTACTGCACTGGCAGCAGCAGATTTGAATAGGAATGAAATCGGAAGATGAAGCGTGGTTTAAAGAACAAGCCAAGGTCATAACCAGGAGATCGCTAATTAATAATCAAGCCCAGGATGTCTTATCAAAAATATAAGTTGAGAAAAACATAAGAGGGCCAAAAGCCAGAAAAAGGAAACATTCTCAGTGCTAATGCATAAGAAGTTAATCTTAGAGTTTAGGGGTGTACCCACAAACTTGGACAACCAGGAAATGAGTGATACTGATCTTTATATTTTTGAGTAGTGACGTGAAATGTTGCACACTCCTCCTGGTTGTGTTTCCTACTAACAGCTTGGCAAGAAACTAAAATAAAATGGCACTGAAACACAGACACACACCTTCTGCTCCTTTTATTGCCAGGTTCTCAGGTCCTTTTGCAGCATCTAGCTCTCACACTCTCAAGTCCTTGCATCCCCCCAAGGCTTTTCATGCCAAAAATGTAATTGCTTTTAAATATATTTAATCTAAAATTTAAATCATATATCTTGCATGATTTCAGTAACCTTTTTTTAGCTATTATTTCACCTTAGCTAGCAAAAGCAGACAACCAGATTCAACATGACATCTGTAAATGCAGATTTAATTTCATTTAACTTAGATTTAAAAGTAAAATTGAAAGCAAAATTAATACATGTGCTTTATTTGTTGTGGCTGATATGCTGACAAATTTCCTCCGAATGACTTTGCTTCTGTTTTTACTGACAGAATTTTAAAAATCAGACAAGCTGTCATCACCTACGCATCGAACATAAATCATGTGCACTCTTACAGAAATAGTGTGGTGAATATGACACATTTTATTTCATTCCATTGATTTCAAAATGTTTGCCCAAACTGTATTGCACATGGACCTTCCTCCTGTGAGCTAGATGTTCTGCCTACTATTATTGTTTAAAACAGTTTTTAATTGTGTAGCATACTGAAGACAGTTAATGATTCTCTTTTATCTGCATTTTATGAAAGGCTTTGAAAACCACAGTTATTAAGTCTCTTATAAAAAAAGTAACCTAGAATCTTCAATTGTTAATAATTATAGGCCCATATCCTATCATTTTTAAATAAAATCATTGATAAAGTAGTTTTTTAGCAACTTTTTCTTTAATACTACCTTAAATGTTTATACAGTCCTTCATATCTTACTTTATCAGCATTGGTTATAGTGTTTTTCCTTGTATGAATTGTTGCTTCTGATGTGATATTCAACTAAATGAAAACAATGGAATATAAATTCAAATTCCATGCCTGTATAAACAGCAAATGATCTTTTGGCCAAAAAAAGCTTGTGCCTTACAATATAATGACTAGTGACTATGATTTTATTCCAGATCTATAGTATGGATGTTAAAGTTCTCAACTGTGCTGTTAAAAAAAGGACTTTGGTCATGTTAGTACTGTAAAGAGTTCAATCCTTTCATCCATTTCCCATATGTAGACAATGATACCAAGCAGGGACCAGCACTAGATGGGCCATCAGAAGCAGTTTAATGGTAACTGAAAAACTAAACACTAAACCCACCTTACCAACCAGGTCCAGGACAGGGATTAAAACAATAGCTTAAAGGGCTGATCAACACCCAATACAATCTTGCATGACTTCCTTCCAATTTGATAAAAGAGCCACAATGATTCAGAGTAGAAGAGTCACAGCTAAGGATTTCACATCCTACTCATCAGCTCATTGCCGGACAGAGCCTGGCTTTACTGTATATGGCTTCTTGGCAATCCAGCCTTAGACATTTTTACTCTCTGGGATAAGCCTGACACATCATTTATAATTAAAAACAAAATCAATATATGCATTTGTGCTGCATATTCTTTATAGTAATGTAAGTAGCTATCAAAAGACATGTTAATTTTTTAGTCTGTTGCAAGATACTGTGACAGATGACCGGCTATGGACTCCGGTCGCCACCCCCAGGCCGCTAGGAGGAGCCCTCCGGACAGCATATTTGTGCCCTGAGTTCCAGCAGGGCCTCATGGACTTTGTAGTGTTGGGACACAGCCCTGCTGGATACCTTGGGGGCCGCTAGGAGTCGCTGTAGGGGGGCTAGTGGGCTCTGGCATGCCCTATAACCCGGGAGTGCGTATCAGTCACGTGACTGGAGGAAGTGACGTGCTCCCGGGATAAAGAAGAGGACTGTTTGCCCTGACCCGGAAGGAAAACGGACTTGTGGGTTTGGCTTGGAACCATTTCCGGGTCAGGGGCTATAAAAGGACTCTGGGTAAGCCCAGACATTTGAGCTGAGCTGGGAGGAAGGTGGGCTAAGTGTCTGGGAGTGGAGGATTGGATTATTGAAATAGTTTATTGTATATGAGTAGTGTGGTGTGGGTAGTGCTTTGTGCACGTTATAATAACAAAATAAATAGTTATTATATTTTCACCTGGTCTGAAGAGTGGTACCTGAGGGTTCAAGAGGTGGACAAACGCTTCATCTGTTACACTGGCGTAGTCGGCAGGATACTCTGGCCGTCTGGAGGCAGAGGATCTGCAATTCAAATTAAATTTGTTGTGGCAGAGAACCCTAAGAAGGTCCCTCAAGTAACCGCGGAGGTGCAAACACCCCCCACTACAGAGAAGCTGTGACGCTGATGAATCTCGCCACGTACCTGGTCGAGATGAGGAAGAAGTCGGGGAAAAAGAAGGATAACACCGACTGGGTAAGGAACATGACCAACGACGAGTTGGCCTGGACTCGCCTGACTGGGTGTGCCGGCGACAGGGAGCTGGTTAAGGCTGAAGAAGCCCGAAGGGCGCAACAGCAGGAACGCTGCCAGCCAGAGGCCGCGCCGAAAACCCTGAATAAAGTGGGGACACCGCTGACAAATCTGGAGGTATGTGCTGGGAAAAAACCCGAAGTTTCGGGCAGTTTTTCATCTTATTTTGCAGAAACTTACCTCCAGAGAGCGGACGGCGCGTTAGATGCCTGCCGCATCCCTCCCCAAGATGGCCGCAGTACACAGAAGGCAGGCCAGGCTAGGAGTCATCAATCTACCAGCCCATTCGAGGACAACGACCACGTGACCTCGCGCGATGGAGGCTGGGATAGAGGAGGTCAACAGCGGTCCTTCGGTGAGGTCAGTTTTCCCCCAACAGTTCAGAGCTCCCTGAAAGGGAAGGGGGTGGCGAGCGAAGCAGCGCCAGCATTTAATCAAGGTAAAGAGGGGCGGGAAGTGACTGTAGTGTCTGCAGTCAAAGCTAAAAAGGCAGACCGCAGCCAGCCGCGGGAGGCTACCCGTTCCTCTAAAGACTCCATGTCCCAGGAGCCCTTGCGCTCATCACCAGAACACGTGCCAGATGCGGACGTGTCCATTGGCTCCCGGCTGGAAGGTAAGGGGAACGCGGAAGCTACCTTGCCTCCAGCCGAATTAACAAACTATATGGTACGGGATCTCGAAGAGGTACTCGAGCCTGTACTGGCTTTCTTACAGGGGATCGCGGACTTGAGGAAACGTCTGGAGGAGCTGGGAGCCACGGTCGAAGCGCCGCTGAGGAGACTGCATGAATACCTTCGGCGGTTAGGCCGTGAAGCCCCGGCCTTGATTGATTCGGCGGTGCAGGTGAGTGAAATCTGCGCCGTATATAATAAGGGGACGCAGTGTGAATCGGCACCGCGTTTAATAAGTTGCAGTTGCCAAAGCGCTGTGTGTCCGACAGTAGAATGTGGCACGATGACGGAGTGGTCGGGAAATTGTCCGTTAGAACCGGAACAGCGGTATCAGACGCTGCTCTGGACTAATGTGGACGTTAAGAGCCCGACCCGCGTGGAAAAGGGGTTGCCGTTGGTTACTGAAGGGGCGGGGGAAGTACCGATCGTCCCGGGGCAGCTGAATAGTGCTGTTACAAGGAGCGATACGGTACTAATGACACCGCCTCTGAGTTTACACAGGACAACGGGCGTGCAAACAGCAAAGAGGCTCTCTCTTTTCCATAGAGAGCCTCACGCTGTGCACAAGCCCCAGAAAAAGCAGGAGATCCCCGAATTAAAAAGAGGGTCTCCTAACAAAGTAAAGAAAAGGGCGGAGAGCAGCAAAGCGGCCGTTAAACCCTCCTTGGCGGAGGACAGGGTGGAGCTGACGGAATTCCCGAGGTGTTTCCGGTCTCCGGAGGAGAAGCCAACAGGAGGACGTCGGCGGTGCTACAACTGCCGGCAACCGGGCCACATGTGGCGTAGTTGTCCCCGGAGGACAGGGGAGCGGTGGAATTGCAGATACACCGTTCCCCCAAGGTTCGCTGGGGGATCTAGACAGCAGAACCACGGCCCGGATCTCGCGTCCTCCTGGAGAAGGACGTCCCTCGCGGGAATCAACGCTCCGCCCCACTGGTCGTCGCTAAGGGGGAGGGACTGTGACAGACGACCGGCTATGGACTCCGGTCGCCACCCCCAGGCCGCTAGGAGGAGCCCTCCGGACAGCATATTTGTGCCCCGAGTTCCAGCAGGGCCTCATGGACTTTGTAGTGTTGGGACACAGCCCTGCTGGATACCTTGGGGGTCGCTAGGAGTCACTGTAGGGGGGCTAGTGGGTTCTGGCATGCCCTATAACCCGGGAGTGCGTATCAGTCACGTGACTGGAGGAAGTGACGTGCTCCCGGGATAAAGAAGAGGACTGTTTGCCCTGACCCGGAAGGAAAACGGACTTGTGGGTTTGGCTTGGAACCATTTCCGGGTCAGGGGCTATAAAAGGACTCTGGGTAAGCCCAGACATTTGAGCTGAGCTGGGAGGAAGGTGGGCTAAGTGTCTGGGAGTGGAGGATTGGATTATTGAAATAGTTTATTGTATATGAGTAGTGTGGTGTGGGTAGTGCTTTGTGCACGTTATAATAACAAAATAAATAGTTATTATATTTTCACCTGGTCTGAAGAGTGGTACCTGAGGGTTCAAGAGGTGGACAAACGCTTCATCTGTTACAATACCTATTACTTTTTTACTGGTTCGATGAACTAGCAAGAACTTATTTTACATTAGGGATGTAGAAAGCAAAAAGAAGTGCTTATCAGACATGCAGTGTGGTCTGACAGATGTGTGCAATGAGGATAAAATGAAAACTGGAATAGCATAATCAAAGCCCTGACTTTTGTCACATATGGCACACATGAAAAACAAATTGCATGTGAAACTTATGATTTTTCATTCAGTTCAAAAATTACAAATTTCTTTTACAGGAGGAATTGGGTAGGACATTTTAAACAGAAGTGTGGCATGGTGGCACAGTGGTAGTGCTGCTGCCTTGCAGCAAGGAGACCAGGGTTCATATCCTGGTCCTCCTTGAATGGAATTTGCATATCCTGTCCATCTAAAGAAAAGCTGTTTAGAAGGATTGGCATTTGGACTGGCACCCTGTTTGGGGTTTGTTCCTGTCTTGCACCCTATGCTAGCTGGGATAGGCTCCAGACCCTGGTCTGGATTAAGCAGGTTATAAAATGACATGACGTATTAAAGTTTTTTTTTCCTAATAAAAACATTACACAGTATGAACACCAATATAAAAACTGGTAATGACTTATACACAGTACTAACATCTTTATCACATCAACATTTTTGAGGGAAAAGATACTGAAAAATGTGATAAGATAACAAAAGCCTTGTAGACTCTTTTTTACCTCCTGGGGTATTAAGTAGTTCAAAATGTCTTTGCTTTTCATTTGATGATATGCAATGATACCACCTGGCTAAAGGTCAGTTGGTGATTCCAAAATAGATGATTCTTAAGAAGTCACTGGAAGATGTTACCCAGGATCTTTAGATATTGGTGGACAGATGAGGAGAACCCAATAATATTATTGATACAGGCAATACAAATCTTCCCTATGAATCCTGAGAGGACCTGTTCCATTAATCGCCAAAATGTTGAGATCAAAGGGCATCCTATAATGAAACAGGCTCATCGATGACTTACGCAAAGTAATAATGCAATTAAGGCCATATTAGATTTCCTGTGCCTTCCTCTCAAACTTCTTAACCTACCCCCAGCCCACTGGCAGTTAGGCTGCAACTGGTAATTATTGAGACCTATGGACACCAAGGAGTCCATTCTCAGTAATAATGGCATTAAAAGGAGAAAGTATCTAAGGACAAACACCCCAGCCATCTAGTGATAGCGCAGGCAAAGCCTTAAGATAACCCTTTCCATTTGCCTCATGCATCACCCATTTGGTAAGAAACTTCTTGAATCTTATTTTTTTTTGCTTCATCTATGCTGCTGTTTGGGGTATTTTAAGTTTTTGTTTTTTCCACAAGCTGTATTTCTTTAAGGTAAAAATACTACCTGTCTGTGACTGCCCCCATCATGTCTCCCCATATCTGAAATGGACACCACCAATAGAAAAAATATGGCTTTCCCAATAATGACAGCAACACATGGACTTTTTTTTTTTTACAATTTTGGGGTTGGTGCCTCTAATGTCACCTCTATCTCTGTAAAATTCGACAACCTCAATGACATACCATCACTTTCTACTCAGGACCCCAACTTTACAAAGAGCTCAAATGATGTCAGCACTTTAGTGGAGTGACCAGACGAGGGTAACTTGAATCAATGACGTGTTGCAATATCTTCATCTCATTCATGATGGGATGTCAGTTAAGGAATAATGCACAGTCCCTCAGATTCTGCAATGATCCTTGCACTATGCTCTAGTGCCTGATAATCTTTAAGGAGAAATGCATCAATGAAGGTAGTGCACAATTCTAAATGAATATGAAGCTTGTGCCCCTCCACAAACCACCAAGAATAAGCCAAACTATGCTGCAGTAAAGAATCCCTGCAGTTCCACACCATTCAGTAGATGCAGCTCAGCAAACAAGTTGACTTCAGTGTTTGACTATATTCTTGCTTTGTAATATTACTAATTTAATTGTTGTTATGATCTCCCTCTTGTTTTGACCACTTTCTCATTCATTTTACCATTCTGAAACTTTCTTAAGAAAATTGGGTTTACAGGGAGTTGGAACCTATCCTGGCAGCATAGTTGACAAGAGAGGAAACACCAATCCAACACATGGCGCACCTTTGCTAGTCTGGGTTTGCCGGTGCATACACGCTACCACACATGTCTGTGGGGATGTAGGCAGAGAGTGAGCAAACTAAATATAGGGACTGGTCAAGAAATGCACCACAACACCACCCACTACTTCTTTATCTACTCATTAACTTTCATTTTACCTGGATAAATTTAGTAAATAGACTCCTTTAGTTTCCTTATGCTCCTGATGCTGAATTTTGATTACTGTTAAATCCAACTTTTAACAATGGTTTTGATTGCTTTGTTCCAAGTTCAAGAGAAACTTATATGTTCACCATCATTTCTCAGACCATGATAATATAGCAGTTATCTACTCTTTTTTATTTATCTCCAGTTAGCCATAGAATGGACAATAATTAAACCCAAGCTAAGTGTATGCCTTCTTTTACCCCTGGTGGTAGACCTGAGAGTAGTAATTAACATATAAAAATTAACATTAGACAAATATTGTCAATATTACAAAAAAAGAGAAGATTCTTTCTCTGTGATAAAAATAATGGAGAAGAGATAAATACTGTATTAAGTGTAAAAAAAATAACATTACTATTTTCAATCTGAATGTCTTATTCCTTGGTATTTACTGTGCTACACTACTTATTCAAGCAATATGTGTGAAAAGAATAATAACTTTCTGGAAAAGTAAAATCTAATTACAGCTCACTTTAGCACATCAGAAATGGTTTAGGCATACAACTTATCATAGTCACAGTAAATGACAAATGAAAAATAGATTCCTGTAATCAGGGCACAAAGCAATTTCAGCATTGTAAATAAACATTGGTTTTAAAAATGTGCAAGCATTTTTGCTTTATTTCTGCCACAGTAATGTAGGTCACATCAATTTTATCATTATCTCAACTTTTATTAAAATTACCCTTTTTCCGGCACTTTTTTGAAAATAAAATGTTTTGGGTTAATGGATGTAGTTATGCAATGAACATGTTGCATTTTTAGAAATGTCCTTTTTAGAAAACAGTTACATTTTAGTTGGTACATTGGTACTCCCGTACAGATCCTGGTTTAAATCCTGCACCCAGACATTGTTTGTGTGGTTTGCTGTTGCAAATGTAGCACAGTTTTAAGGTACAATGAACACAAATCAGGTACCTCAAGCTTGCTGTGATATGATTGTTTAATGCTTCATGGAGCAGCCAGATTGTGTTTCAGAGGGGGAAAAGAAATAGCAAAAAAAGTTTGAATTTCTGTTTCAGCATATTCATCCCTAGCTGGTAAAGTGCAACTTGCTGTAAACTTCTTTGACACAGCATATTTGTTTACATTAGAATAAAAATCATCTTGTTAATGAATTTTAAATTACTTTTATTATTTGATTGTTCGGGGTATCTGAAAACAAAAGTAGCAGGTGGGAGTGGTCTGATGTATATGTGGGTGTGGTCAAAGGGTCTGCAGGTGCGAAATTTAAAACAGTTAAGCACATAGCTCTATATTTTACTATGATAAACTACAGGGAAGCATACAATAAAATGAAGTAGCTTCAATAAGTAACCTCAATAAAAGAGTTTGGAAATAGAGTAACTATGAACAATCTATGTGCATAAAGAGTTTTCATCACTGGATGATGTGTGATGGTTAGAGTACACGAAGTGAAGTAGGAAGCTGCAACAGCACATGCACCTCAAAGCGTCCCTTTTAGTATGCACAGGCTGTTTTGATGTATAGCCTCTGTATTCATCTTCGCACTGTGGGGCGTACAAACACACATGAATAATATATCGTTGCAAGAACAATAGAAACCTTTTAATATCAGAATGACAAATTACCATCCACTAAGTGGAAATCTGGTGGCTTGACACTCACTTAGTATATGGTACAAATCCAGGAGACTCTTTAAGGCTGAGATTATACTGGCAATTCCATTCATACAAGAAAGTCATATAGTATATTTTCACCATCTCTAAACTACTCAGTATTTAATATACACTATGCATAAGGAGCTTGAGAGATTTTTATATTGGCATGTTATTTGAATCCTTTGTGCAAATGTGAGCCAAAGATGATCTTTTATCAGAGCATTTAATTCACACTATGAAACTTGGACAGCTTTCCTAACTTCCCAGACAAGAAATGCAAATAAGCTCTCAATAAATCTATGCAAACTTAAAACTGAGTATTGCACACAATTTTTTCAACTCGTGCTATTCCAAATGTACCCAGGCCAACATCCCAATTGTGACAAATCTCATCAGGCATCTGCTTCATTGGGCCACACTGAGAATGACTGATGCACAGACCTTATTGGAATAAACTTTTTGCTTATTTATCACACAGTCTTGGAAACTTAATAATCTGTAATTTGCATACAGCATTATTTGCAGTAATAACTGATGTGACAATAATGTTTTAAAACAATCTACTTTAATAACTACACTCATTTTATACCACCTAACCTTATTCAGGTGGAAGAAGTCAAACCCACTTACTAACTGTGCAATGAGAAAAGCATGTCCTATTAACAAACAAAAACAAACTAAACATTTTTGTACAATTCTGTCAGACATTACTATTGTAGTCAATTAATTTGGCATTTGGAACCATTGTGAACCTTTAGGGCACTGGTTTTTCTAAGTGATAATTTCAGATTAAGCTTTCTTCCTTTTTTAAACAGTTAACCAACATTTCATTTTTAATCTCATTGTAATCTTTTTTTATGAATATGTAAAGAATGTCTATTGCATTAATATGATGCAATACACTTTTTTGGTAGTCAAAATTTTAATTACTGGTCTGGCCAAGCCCAACTGTATTTCTCAAAATCCTCCTTCAGAACATATAACAATACAATAACTGTCTACATTTTTACACAATAAGGCCTTTGGTGCTATTGGCTATTTTATTTAGCTTTGCTGACTAAGAAAAACACTATACTTGGTATTATCATAAAAACACATTTTAATTAAGTTATGTGTGTGTTTATTATAGCGCAAAGCTGGAAGGAAGATTTAAGCTTTGTCCTTTTTTCTATAAAAACCACTAAACTGTGGTTTTAATAAATTAGGAACACTAATTTATATTTTTGGCTAAAATTTCTCTCCCCATCTCTGAGTTTTTGAAGTTAAAGCCTTTTAACTCTGTGTTGAGCCTATGCAGGCCATGAAGCCTGTTGTTGTCATCCGGGAAATAGCAAAATGAGGCTTCCAAAGTAGCTGTGGAGGAGGCCCTCAGAATGGGTAACCAGCCATAATAGTTTAAAGTACCTTAAAAACTTTGGCCCCACAAGAAGAACAGTCACCATCAACCTTTGGCTTGTATAACAGAAGGGGAAAACAAAGAATCTTTATAAAATAGAAGATTTATTCTACATAAAAATGTTCTGAAGCTCCAAGGAGCACAAAAGTCCCACAAGCAAGTCCTAAAAACACAGATCCACAAAGATAGGTCAAAAACAGAGCAAAGTGGAAAAAATCCAGAAAATCAACTAAATCACAGTAATAATCAAAGAGTACTCACCAACACCCAGCACATATGATGTACCACCAGGAATTGTGTGTTCACTCAGCCTTTATAAGGCTGAAAGAAACCCCTTGATGGTAATGGACAGATGTCCCCACCTCATGGGGAACCACCAAAAAAATGTAAGGAGCATGAATGAAGCACAGACACCAATAAATTAAATAACCCGCAAAACTAATAAAACACAGAGTAATGTAAATAATAAACATAAATAATATTATTAACATAAAAGAGTGAGTCAAACCTAATTAAAAAAAGAAATTGAAATGGAAGTTGAACACAAGCCAGGGGTGGAACCCTGGTTGAAAAATTTAGTTTGGGCCCCAGGTAATTTGGATAAATAAGGTTTACACTCTTTTACAGATCAGTGCAGAGCACTGGTCTACCACCATTTTGAATTTTTCAAGCTGACAAATCCATAATATTTTTTTTATAATTTGTCATAGAAATATTGGTAATGTCCCTAACTAATGTGCAAAATACCTTGTGGTAATCAGGGGCTCCTCTTGGCTTAACACTGAAATTTAACTTTGGTACAACGGAATATACAATAAATTAGATAGCAAAAATATTATCAGTTAGAATATGCATATGTTAAGAAGACAAATCATATTATAGGGATTTTTCGCAAAGATTTTTAATCTTTCTGTGGTATCAGTCACTATTCCACCCAGCCTAAAATCATCAAACACTATTCCTGTCCCTAAAAAATAGCCACCAAGAACTTAAATGATTATAGACAGGATGCACTCACACCAGTAGTAATGATGTGCTTTGACAGACTTTAAATCCTGCCTTCCATCTACTTTCGATCAGCATCAGTTTGGTTACAGATCAAATAGGTCCACAAAAGATGACATTGCTACCGCTGTACTTCCCTGAGTCACCAAAAGAGGGGGCTATGAAAGGCTGCTCTTCGTAGACTGCAGTTCAACATTTAATACAATAATCCCTGACATATTGGTAAGGAAGCTGACAGACTTAGGCATCCCCTGTTCTACCTGCACCTGGATAAAGGGCTTTCTGATAAACCGCCCACAAAAGATTAAACCCAACCCTTATCTCTCTTCTTCCCTTTTGCTCAGCACAGGATCTCCACAAAGCTGTGTGTTGAGGCCACTACTTTACTCTTAGTACACATATGACTGCACCCGAATCTATTCCACAAATACTATCATTAAATTTGCAGATAGCACCACTGTAATAAGGCTGATATTAGAAGGAGATGAGTCAGTCTACAGAGACGAGGTCCAGAGATTGACAAAATGATGTTCAGTGAATAACACCACAAAAACCCAGGAACTCATTCTGGACTTCAGAAAGCATAGCAAAGAACCACTTCCTCTTTACATCAATGGATATCATGCGGATAGAGTGCAGACCTTCAAATTCTTAGGAACCCACATTTCAGAGAACCTTTCCAGGTCTGAAAACACCATAGCAATGGTCAAAAAAGCACAACAGAGACTGCACTTTCTGAGAGTGCTCAGCAAAAGCAACAGAGCAAAAACTATTGAGGGCTTTTTATTGTTCAACCATCAAGAGCATCCTGGTATGCCAGGTGCACAGCAACAGGCAAGAAGGCTCTCCAGAGAGTCATAAACACAGAACAAAAAGAAACACAGGTTGTTGTTGCCCTCCCTGGAAGATATTGCCCGCTCCCACTATCTCACCAGAGCTACTAGCATTATTAACGATCCTTCACTCCCTGGTCACTACCTGTTTGAGCCGTTGCCCTTTGGTCATCGTTATAGATCTTTGAAAGTACAGACTGATTAAGACAGTTTCTTTCCAATGGCCATAAATATGTTGAACAAAAAAATAATAAGGAGGTTTGAAAATTTTTTTTTAGTCTGTGCTGAGAAATAGACTCATGCATACTGCTGCTGCTCTCGTTCAGCTACTCTCCAGTGGAATGGTATTATTTTATTGTATTAATACTGGTTTCATTGTTATTTTATCTCATTTCTTTTTAACTGTATTTTTACATATATTATTACTATTTTAAATGTTTTTCTTGCTTGTATTATGTGTTGTAGTGTTGGTTGTGTTTCACGAAAAATAGTGTCATTTTTAATTTTTTTGGAGTGGCGCTCATAATTTCAATTCAATTTTAGTTCACTTCACTTTTAATTCAATTTAATTCAATGTTGTGTTTCAGCCAGTGTTTTTGTGCTTTTTAAATTATTTGTCATATTGTTATGCTATTTAGGTTTGTTTGTAATTATGTTCAACCTATTTAAATGTGTAGACATTCCTTTTGCTTTGTGGGTGGTTCCCCAAGAGGTGGAATTCATGTTTTATTCATGTTTTATTTCAATAGTGTGAGATACACTAGAAAATGCATACAGACATACAAAATGCACTTGCAGGTGAACAAAATATTTTTTTGTGATGTTTAAATGCAAAATGTGAGTTGTGGACACCAAATTTTATAAATGTTCGGGCAAAACAAGCTTATTCAGTTTGTTTGAGTTGAAATAAGCTATGAGAATAAACGTTAGAAAACATCGGTAGCTCTCAGCCATTTTCATTTTGTAAAAGTAGCTCTCAGGGGAAAAAGGCTGGAGACTAGAGTAATGTTAAATATTTTAAATATATCTGAAACAAGGAAATTTCATTTTTTTGTAAAAGGGAAGTAATGTGTAAGAAATATATTTTAGATAATATAGATAATAGTTTGATTTAATATGTTTAAAGTGTAGATACAAATAATTTTATATAATATTTTTTATATAATTTTTTTTTTTTAAATAAAATTCAGTTCAGTTGTTTCTGATCTCTTAAATGATTTCTTTTTCCTTGGACAAGGTAAATGTATTAGTTGTGTCTGGTAAAGAAAAAAAGGGAGTGGGGGGAAAGAGAAATGTTGGGTGCACTTGGTGCACTAGACGAGAAAAGAAAAAGGAAAAATAAAGGTTGAAAAGGAACCAACGGCTTCAGTGTCTTTACTTATCTTTTACAAAGTTATAATATCTTTAGATTCACAAGGATATATACCAAGTTTCCGTATGATTGCTACTCTTCTCAACTATCACTCACATTTTGCATTTAAACATCACACAAAAATATTTTGTTCACCTGCAAGTGCATTTTGTATGTCTGTATGCATTTTCTAGTGTATCTCACACTATTGAAATAAAACATGAATTCTGTCAAAACAAAACAATGCAATTACAAATACACAGATATTACTTATTAATTTGTCATTTTGTTACATGTCACTGTTTCACTTCACAAGAGTATTCACATGTCCATCACATGTGTGTTGTGTTTTTTAGTTAGTGAGATGACTGGCACTGCATGGAGTCAACAAGAGAGGTGTATAGTGGAGTGTAGCCACTTAGGTTCACTCTTATGGGGTCATTTAAATGTTCATTTGTCAGTCTTGTTCTGAACTTTGATTTCATGACATTCATATCAGAAAAGGCAGACTTACAGAGGTATGTAGACCCAAACAAAGCAGACATTTTCAGAGCTGCTTGGTGAAGATTCTTATAGTTATCTGGCTCTACTAAGCTCCATAAATGCTGAGAATGCTGTTGAGACTTTAACTGCACATTATTTTGAAGGTTTACTAATATATAATATATAAAATCCAATTTCTGTCTGTCTGTATGTCTGTCTGCTTTAAACGAGAGAACTACTTAATGGATTTAGATGTTTTTTTCTATAATTCCGGTTGATTTTGCAACTTCTTTCATTTCGCTATGTACCATAGTTTGCTTGTGGTACCAATTTATTTGCGGAAATCCGACAAAACATGCAGTAGGCCGAGGGGAGTGGGGGGGGGGTCTTTCCTCACTCACTCTCCAGCTTCTGGGCGTGTACCTTAACTCCGCTTAAGTAGCGAACGAGAGAACAATTGAATTCAACTTTGTTTGATATTTAAGATAAAGTGTTACTTAGGTCTTGATGAGTTTAAGTCTGGATATTCTCTTAAGTGTATGCCACATTGAAAGATAGATTGCAATTCAGATTGTGGATCGTGATATGATTTTTTGGAAAGATTGCCCACCTCTAATTTGACTAATCAAGTTTTCAAATTTATGTAGGAGTCATTAACCCTTTGGTGAGCTACTTGGAAAGGGGTTGCGAGCTACCGGAAGTTCACGAGCGACGGGTTGGGAGACCCCTGCTCTAGAGATAAAGATTTTTTTTCTACAACAAATGTTTGTTTTTTTTCAATACAGAATTATATCCCTAAGATGAACAGGTGAGCACACAAGTCTTCCAGATCATATTCTCAGCTATGCAGAAAGTACCTCTGTAGCTTCCATTGGTGGAGCCTGCAAATTGTTATGTTCTGCTCCAGAAGCTGGAGCTGGTAGTGACAGAGCTGTTGGCACAAGAGGTGCGGATGACTTTCTAGACAACATATCCTGAAAACAATATGGCATTGAAGCAGATAGGGCAGTGAGCTGTGAAGGGTCTGATTTAGTCCCAAGTAAAGAAGGAGTCACATCTGGAGTAGATATGGGAGTTGCTGTCCACACTGAAATATGCGGCTTTAGCCAATTGTAATGAATAACACTGCACAGCAATTTTTTTGAAAAGTCTTGCTTCCTGAAAAGTTTTTGCTGATTGAGACAGTTACCTACTAGGTATGCACAAATATAGTTTTGGTTTTACTGCATCACGTAGGAACTCTGAGAAATAGACATTTATATGTTTACTGACTGACGTATTTACATGTAGTCATGTTTATGTTTCGCATAAACTATTAAATTCAACAGAATTAAGTGTTTTGCTGCTGATTTTCTTTTGTATTCAATGTCTGGTGCATCACGTTGCAGTGTCCAACAGTAGTCAGCAAGCATTGACGGATTCCAGTTGCCCTGGTATCGTTTCTCCATCATAGCAATGTCCTGGTGAATCCTTTCACCATGTTCGTCACTGACAGCACCGAGATTTGCGGGGAAGAAGTCTAAGTGTGAGTGGAGGAAATTAATCTTGAGTAACATGTTGCCCTTCATTGTCTTGTATGCTTTGAGAAGTTTGTCTACCAGCTGAATGTAGTTTGGGGCTCTGTAATTGCCTAGAAAATTGTCAACAACATCTTTGAAGGCTTTCCAGGCAATTTTTTCCAGCCCAACTAACAGATCTTCAAACCGCTTGTCACTCACAACATATCTGATCTGGGGGCCAACAAAAATGACCTCTTTGATCTTGGAGTCAGGTATTCTTGGTAACATCTGTCTTAAATAACGAAAACCTTCGCCTTCTGTGTTCAGTGCTTTCATGAAATTCTTCATGAGTTCCAGTTTTATGTGAAGAGGAGGTAAAAATATCTTTGCCGGGTCGACAAGCGATTCATGTGCCACATTTTTCTGTCCTGGAACTAACTTTTTATGGAGTGTCCAGTTCTGTCAAGAATAGTGTGACTCTTTGGCACGGCTGTCCCATTCACAGATTAAACAATAGTACTTTGTATAGCCGAGCTGCAGTCCTAGTAACAGAGCAACAACTTTAAGATCTCCACAGGTATTCCAGTTGTACTTGCTATACTGGACGTGCTTCAGCAAATGTTCCATATTCTCATACGTTTCTTTCATATGTGCTGCATAGCCAACAGGTACTGAAGGATAAACGTTGCCATTGTGTAGCAGAACAGCTTTCAGGCTTAACATTGACAAATCAATGAAGAGACACCACTCTTCCGGGTTGTGATCACAATCCAAGACCGAGAACAATACTTCAGTGTCACAACAGAAACAGAGACTGTCGACTTGTCCAAAAAATTTGGTTATATCATGATGTCGGCCTCGAAACACAAAAATGTTCGTACCTGGTGACAGCAAACACCATTCCTACAGTCCCAAACCCAGCAGTTCAGCTTTTGCTTTTGACAGACCCAAATCTCTGACCATATCATTCAATTCGGACTGTCTTATCAGATGTGGATCGCCTGATGAGCACAGTTCAAAATCCGGGTCAATGTCACTTGCAGTTTCTTCATCTGGTTCGTCTCAGGTCGAATACTCTGGTGGTTTCATAATTGGAAGACTGTCATGTGGCACGGGTCTCATTGCTGAAGGCAGATTAGGATATTCAATTGACTTCTTGTTTTTGGCAGAGAAACCAGACACATTAGTCAAACAGAAGTAACAGTCCGCCACATGGCCTTTCTGTTCCCGCCAAATCATCGCAACAGCAAACGGCATCGTCTTTCGAGTTTCTCTGAGCCAGGCTCTCAGACTGACAGCACATGTCGCACAGCAAATGTGAGGAGCCCATTCCTTGTCTTGATCACCAATTTTGCAGCCGAAATACAGATGATAAGCTTTCTTCACAAAGAGCAGTCATCCAATGTCTCTGAGGCGCAAGTGTATATTCGCCACAGATATAGCAGAATGTATCACCCGACACCAAAACATCTTACTGTTATATTGCTACAGATACTATACTTTACTATACTGATACTATACATACACACTGACTATTGATATTAACCAAATGAGCAGGATCGGTGTATGCAAGCCACCTTTACAGCATGCTGAGACAGCGTCAGACCTGCCCAGGATGTCAACTTCCACAGAACAACTTCCAACCTGGCCTGATTCCATGCCTGGACATGCCCAGGCTGCACAAACCATTGTTGATAAGTCACTTACGGGAGCACAAATGTTTGGATACAAATATAAGAAAAAATCAGGACAAAACTGAAGATTCCTCTGAAACAGTACAAGATGGGTAAATTTTGATATTTGTGATATTTGTGATCAGCACCCAAAAATCTATAAGAAACACCCAACAGTGTTCAAGAAGCAAAAACTTTTTTGTGCAGTGTAATCTGAGGCTTTGCCCGGGGATTTGTCTGATTTACTTTTTTGGTAATTGATTCCAGGTTCTTCTTTGGTTCCATCCAAGTGCTTTAGAGCCTTAAATGGGTCCTTCCATCTATGAGAACATTTATTTTGTGCCTGTGCTGGAAGATCTATCCAGACAAGACCAACAGGTTCATGTGGAGTGTGCCAGGTCTGGCAGAAATATTTTAAGAAACAGCATCAAAGGAACAGCAGGGCTTCCAGGGCTGGCATTTGACAATATAGGAACATCCCCAAGGAGAGCATCAGTGGGTAGATGAGTTTCTCTACCAGGAGCCAGAAATAAAGGGGTATGTTTGGTGGTAGAATGAATACTTGTGTTATACGCCAACTCTATTTGGTGAAGGTGATCATCCCATTCTCCTTTTTTTTCCTTTACCTGACCCAACTAATACATTTACCTTGTCCAAGGAAAAAACAATCAATTAAGAGATCAGAAACAACTGAACTAAATTATATCCATTAATATACATTTATATACATTAACAAAATTATTTGCATCTGTACTTTAAACATATTAAATCTAAATTAAATCTAAAATATATTACTTACAACATCTCAAATACATCTAGTTGTATGAACATCACACACTCCCATGTAGTGCCTCTTCTAAACTATGGGGAAAGGCAACATTTAATCCTGTGATTGAAATTTCTTGATGCAAAGGATTTCAAAAGGTTCCAAATTTTTATTAACTTTGTTAAACTATAGTTTAGGTACTGCAAAAATGCACCTGTTACTCATTTGCTGTTATGTAATAAGACCTTAACAAAGGCTTCTTTTGGTCTTCATAACTTTACAAAGATTAGTGAAGCGACTACTCGTACATTTGTAGCGTGGTATTAGATTTGCTGGTCTTTTATTGAAGTAACAATATCAAGAGACATACTGTATGTCTTACTTATGCCACCTCTGACTGTACCAAAGTGAAGTTACTGGCTAAAGGAGAGCAATTGTCAGCTAAATTAACTGACAATATTGTGAGACCAAGTAAAACAGAAGATGCCGATTATGAGACAGCCCAAAAGACAGAAGAGATTATTAATGCCATGATAGCACTGTATTCTGTTGACACAGCTCTGAAAGCACTAAAACACATGGCTTACTGTGGTGTGTCTACTGATGGCATTGATCAATCTCATGAAAATATTTGCTGTACTTATTTAGTATTTTGAATTGGAAGAGCAGTGGTGTGCAAAGAAAATTAATCAAAGTTAGAAACACACCAAATGAGTTAGCAGAAAAGATTGCACAACACATTAAAGAAACACTGGATTTTTTTATAAATGCATTGTGTTTACAAGTGACAACTGTGATACAATGTTTGATGGAATTCACTGTGATGAAAAAGGAGAGAATATGTTTGCAACACAATTATTTTTGACTGGTGTGGACTGCACTGCACACATCTTGAACAATTGTGTACACATGGGGTAGACACACTGGATATCGATGTTGAGAACATCACCTTTAAAATATATTAGTATTTTCATATGTACATTGTGCGCACAAAGAATCTGAAGTACTGCAAATTTGTTAAAATTCAGTGTACAAGTCTCCATTCTCACAGCAAGACATGATGGCTGTCATTATTCCCAGGTAACTTAAAAAAAACCTTAAAAGCATTCTTTTTGTCAAAGGAAAACATCCTTCTTGATCAAGAAGTTTTTGAAAATGATTTCTGTCAGATTTACCCCCCTGCCCATGCACTCACTCAGGTGTGTATTCCAATCATACCTTAAAGAAATTAAATGCAGAATAGCTCATTTGTGGGAGTAAAGAAAATTTTGAACAGAGTCCACACCATACGTTCATATACATGGATCTGAGTGAGAATGACTAGAATGATGTAGAAGCCTGTGTGAAACATGGGGTGGCAACTGATGATACAAAGTACTTTGATCAGTTCACCAGTCTGAAAAAAATCACAGAAAGGTGTAATAGTAATGGAGATATCACTGATCTGCAAGCACACCAGAAGTGGATCAAATATTTTTAAGGGTCCAAAAGCACAGTTTCATTTAGAGCTGCTGAAGATTGTACAGTTGCTATTCCCTCTTGCAATGCAAATGTAGAGAGTTTTTTTTTTTCTCTGATGCAAAGCCAGTGAACAAAGGAAAGGAGTCACTCAAGGGTCTTCTATGTATACATGTCTTGCAAAGACTTTAATGCCTATTATCAATCAAGGACTGCAAGGCAAGGTATGATCTTCAGGAAAAGTTTATCTCAACTGAAAAGTGTCAATAGTGGATTAGTAGCTTATAGTTTAATGGTAGCTTAGTTTTTTAATTTTTAATTTTCTTTTATTCGATGGCCATGAAAAGTAACAATGTTATGTAAAATATGATAAAAGTTTAAACTTTTTTTCAGATTTGTTCATTTTATTTATGAGGGATATGTAAAGAGTTAAACTAAAAGAAAGAAAGAAGATTATTTGGCCATATAGACTATTAAGACATTGGTTATTAGTCTTGTTAAAGACTGCTTATGTATTATAGTTCACTAAATTGTTGCATGATATTGGGGATATTTACTAAATATCCATCGTACGACAACCAACATAAATACACATTGCCAGAATGCCTCCACTTACTTGATCCCCTCAACCCCAATCTCCCACCCACCTGCCTCATTTTGGCCAAAATCAACTATGATCACCCTACTCAATGCAGATGCGAGAATGAACAAAAATCAAATACGATAAAGCATAATGTATCAAAGAGTATTTAATGAAGCTTGGGATCATATTTATAAAACCTTAAACAGTGGTTTTCAAAAATCATTACAATTTGGAGAAATACTTAGAGCCTGGACTTCTAGAACAAATTATTGCACTGATAGATATGTTATGTTAAAGATGAAATTCAGTATAAACAAAAGCAAATATTTGCACATAAAAGTAAACATATTAGACATTATAACATATTGGGGTTCCGAATATTTAACAGACACTTTTTGAGAAAAACTTCTGAATCATAGCATTCTCTTCAATGTTCTCTAGCAGATAGTGTAGAGAAATGCATGTTGTGTTTCATACAGGTCAACAGAGGTTGTCTTTAAGCTGAATGCAACACCTTATTTGAATTATTGTGTACTACTTTGGTCTCCATATTACATAAAAAACATAAGAACGTTAGAGATGAGCTACTAGATAGAGGCACACAGTGGGACTGGCATCTTAAGAGACTTGTGTGACACAGCATAAAAATTACAGGCATATCATTTTTCTCTATTCTGCAGGCAGGAATGGGATTCAGAACTGAGATTGCAGGTCAAATGCAGTATGACAAATTGCCTATAATGCTTAACAAAACAGTAAAAAAAAAATCAGTTCCTTTGATTTTAAACATAAGCCATTACATTATAAAAGGTCTGTCTTATTCACATATTCAAAATCAAACCGTAATGCCATTATTCTTATGATATCATTTCAAACATATTCATAAAATGGAGTTTGGACCTGTACAAAGGGCAATCAAAACAGACCAGTATATTATGGTAAGAAAGATGGAGAAGTCAAACTTGGGGCAGGGTAATTACTGGTTTCAGATTCAGATGTAGAAAGCGGTGACAAATGTGGCAAAGTTCTACAGTACAATGGCAGCAAATCAATAAGTTGTGCTACCAGCCAGTATTAAGCAAGAAACAACATTGATGTGCTGATCTTATGTGTCAAGCTGGTAAGGATTTATAAACTTGGTCATTACCTTGTTTTTGGATACTCTGGATTAGAAAAACAGTTCTACAAACAACTCTGTCATAAGATTTCTTACAGGACTCTAGGGTTTTGAGCTCTAAGAAAAGAAGGAAGAAGTGTAATCTCTTTAATCATGTCAGAAATGTATAAACACTTACTGCGGTCAGGTTTCATCTGAAATTAGAACACAGGGGCATGAACAAGAACCGATGTGGCAGGAAGATGGGTTCTAGGAGCCGGAAATGATGCCATCAGTGAGTGGACCATTGGTGGTGCCACTGAGAGGCACAATGTTTGGGCTGGTTTGCAGGACAGAAGAAGGAAGGATCAGATGACAGCACTGTTCTTAATATTTTTTTTACTATTTTGGTTTCAGAAACAGCCCCATTCTTTCTTACAAACCGGAGGCAAACTCTGATATATGTCATTTTGCTAATCTTGTATAAACTAATTATTTTCCTGTGTAGTGTTGTTTATTAATTAATTCAGAGTTGTTGAGGACTTATGAAGGATTCTATAGGTATGTTCAGTACTTTGGAAATATGTTATAACTTTTCCCAGATGGGTGCTTTCCTGTAAATTTACACAGGAATTTCCAACACAATGTATTTTTAGGAGCTGTACTAACCACTTTTCAGAGATAGGCATAGTTAGAGTGAAAGCTTGGGAAACACTTTAATTGCTTGCAGACAGTTAAACTAATTATTTAATTCCTAAAAACATTTTTCGAATCAGTGTTTATTTGGTGATTGTGCTAGGTATGAAGGAAATTACTTCTGTAATTTTTGTTTTCTGTTTTGCAAGTTGTCATGAATGCAACCACACAGTTATCTATATGAGATATGCCAGCACTTGATAATGGTACCCAAGAATCTTCTTTGAACAGTGGGATTTGTCTTCCCACTTAAATTATCAGACTGCTATTATAGACTTGGGAAGGCTTTTATTATGAGACTGATGAGTGGTGTCAGGTCACCTAGATTATATCTAGGAGAGTCAATCTGAAGGAGATTGAAGACTGCAAAGTGGTGACAGGGGAAAGTGTGGTTAGGCAGCATAGGATGGTGGTCTGTAGGATGACGTTGGAGATCAAGAAGAGGAGGAGTGTGAGGGCAGAGCAAAGGATCAAATAGTGGGCAGGGAGAAGGTAAGACAGGCGCTGAGTGGCAGTCAAGAGTTGCCAGATAGCTGGGCAACTACAGTAGAAGTAGTAAGGGTGACAGCAAGAAGAGTGCTTGGCGTGTCATCTGAACAGAGGAAGGAGGAAAAAGAAACCTGCTGGTAAAATGAGGAAGTACAGGAGATTATACAGAGGAAGAGGTTGGAGAAGAAGAAGAAGTGGGATGGTCAGAGAGATGCAGAAAGTAGACAAGAGTACAAGGAGATAAGGTGTGAGCTGAAGAGAGAGGTGGCGAAGGCTAAAGAAAAGGCGTATGATGAGTTGTATGAGAGGTTGGACACTAAGGAGGAAGAAAGGGACCTGTACTGATTGGCTAGACAGAAGCACCAATCTGTGAAAGATGTGCAGCAGGTTAGGGTGATAAAGGATAAAGATGGAAACATACACACAAGCAAGGAGAGTGTATTAAGCAGATGGAAAGAGTACTTTGAGAGGCTGATGAATGAAGAGAATGAGAGAGAGAGAGAGAAAGAAGGTTGGATGATGTGGCGAAAGTAAATCAGGAAGTGCAACAGATTAGCAAGGAGGAAGTAAGGACAGCTATGAAGAGGATGAAGAATGGAAAGGCCGTTGGTCCAGATGACATACCTGTGGAAGCATGGAGGTGTTTAGGAGAGATGGCAGTGGAGTTTTTAACCAGATTTTTGAATGGAATCTTGGAAAGTGAGATGATGCCCATGGAGTGGAGAAGAGATGTACTGGTACCAGTTTTTAAGACTAAGGGACATGTGCAGAGCTGCAGGAACTACAGGGGGATAAAATTGATGAGCCACGGCATGTAGTTATGGGAAAGAGTAGTGGAAGCTAGGTTAAGAAGGGAGGTGATGATTAGTGAGCAGCAGTATGGTTTCATGCCAAGAAAGAGCACCACAGATGCGATGTTTGCTCTGAGGGTGTTGATGGAGAAGTTTAGAGAATGCCAGAAGGAGTTGCATTGCATCTTTGTGGACATGGAAAAAACATATGACAGGATTCCTCGAGGGGAGTTGTGGTATTGTATGAGGAAGTCGGGAGTGGTAGAGAAGTATGTAAGAGCTGTACAGGATATGAACAAGGGGAGTGTGACAGTGGTGAGATCTGTGGTAGGAGTGACAGATGCATTCAATGTGGAGGTGGGATTACATCAGGGATCAGCTCTGAACCGTTTCTTTTTTGCAATGGTGATGGACAGGTTGACAGACAAGATTAGACAAGAGTCCCCTTGGTCTATGATGTTTGCTGATGTCATTGTGATCTGTAGCGATAGTAGGAAGTAGGTTGAGGAGACCCTGGAGATATGCTCTAGAGAGGAGAGGAATGAAGGTCTGTATCAACAAGACAATATATGTGTGTAAATGAGAGGAAGGTCAGTGGAATGGTGATGATGCAGGGAGTAGAGTTGGCAAAGGTGTAAAGTGAGTAATTTTTATAAGCACTATAAACATATACAACTGGGAAAATCTATTTGTGTAATCTCAACAGAATATTAAATAGTGAACCTGTGCAGTTCGAAAAGAAAAAAAAGTTACATTCCTAGAAACTGATAACAAAAATGTTAACCAATAATTCCATGAATCAACTGCATCATTAACAAAAAGTTCTTTTTTTAGTTTGCACTGACAAACATGCAGATGTGAGAAAAAAATGTTTTCTTTTTTAATTAAAAACCACGTGTTGTTTTGATGTTCCTGGAGCTCACAATTGCTTACAGTGATCTGAAGGAAACACGCATGCATGGAGAATGTGTGATTTTCATTGAAACCTGTCAAAAACCCAGAAGAGGTGTGAGCATAATATACCAGTAGTGTTATTAATGGGTCTGAATCAGGAATCTCAAGCTCAGTTCCTTAAAGGCTTAAATGGCTTTAGGTTAACGCTGTGCCCAATTTTATATTTAAAATCCATTTCCTGCTGTTAGTAACACATTACTTTATTAATTATATGGCTTGGCAGTGCAAAGTTCATATTTAACTTTTATTTTACTAATAATTCCATGCATATAAACATATAGGGTGGCATAATGAAGAGCAGTGCTGCCTCATGGATCCAGCATCCTGAGTTCAAATCCTGCACCCAATTGTTGTCTGTATGGAGGTCTTAAAATTTCAATGTTTCTGTATGGTGGTTCTTTGGTTTTCCACCAACATTTAAAATTGAAAGTGTGTTATGTTCATTGACAAGTCTAAATCGCTCTTGTATAGGTGTATGTATGACCATATATGCCCTGCCATAGTACTGCCTGAATTGGCTCCAACCACTTGTGACCCTAAGTCAGATTATATAAGTTTGACATTGTTATGACAGAGCACCAGTCCATTACATATCACATACTTAGTTACTGGGGCCATTTACTTTTGCCAGTCTACCTACCACACATGTCTTGGAAAGTGTGGGAGGACAACTGGATTACCCAGAGACCTCACACAGACATGGAGAGAAGGTGCCACCGGGTATCTATTAAATTATTAGTAAATTAAAAGTGCAGTGTGGCTGTTTATTAAGCCATGCACATTATTTTCATAGAGCCGTTATTTCCTTTGCCAGGAAGAGGAGACATACTGTTTGATAACAGAAGTATATGAAACAAAGACAAGAGACTGCTCTCTGTAATATGTGTCCTAAATGGTAAGTGTGCAGACTAAAATCCATAATAGTGTAGATTTAAATTGCATAGTTCATTCACTATACAGTATTATCCTGAACAAACCAGCCTGAAGCTACAGGTTGGCATTAGATAGAGGATGAAGTCTGGTGTAATGGTATTTAGAAAGCTTGTCACAAGCCATTGAGGGTTACCAAAAGTTGCTAGGTGGAGCAAGGGCTGTTATGTGGAAAAAGGAGAGACAGTAATTGTCACTGCACCACTAGAACAAACTAATTTCAAATAAAAAAGCCAAACTGTCTCTCCAAATCATTCATCCCTGACAGCCTAGCAATGAAGAGGTGACTTTATTCCAGAGTATTATGCAGATTCATGCCTACAAAAATTTTTATATGCAAAATATAAACATATTTATATTAACTATAATATGCAGTCTCTTTCTGTCAATTGCTTGGTTCAGCTTACAATCTTGCTGTTAAGTTTATCATACAGTGCCATGAGTAGCTTTATATAGTATACTTATTTCTTTGACTGTTTATAACATTCAATTCTCCATACCTTTTATTAGTCCAAGTCAGTATGTGAAGTTTGCGATTTATATTATAATATGCACTATTAGGTATTACTAGATTCTTTAATGTTTTTTTTGCTTGCTTATTAATATGGAAGTGTATTAGGGTCACAGTGAAGAAAAAAAACGTCAGAACGTTTAAGGCACATTGAAAAACCTTCATTATACATGTTTAATTATTCCATCCATTCATCCAGCCATCCATCCAGGTTCGCACCAGTCCCAACAAGCATCGAGTGCAAGGCATGAACAATCCTTGGACGTTGTGCCAGCTCATCGCAGGGTGAATACAAGCACACACATACACTAGTAATGTCAATTTAGCATCACCAAATCCCCCATCCTGTATGACTTTGGAAAGAAACCGAAGCACGCCAAGTAAACCCACCAGGAGAACATACAAACTCCAGATGGAGAATACCCGGGACGTGACCTCCTTATTGCAAGGCAGCAGCGCTACTGCTGCACCACCGTGCCCCCCATGTTTAATTATTAACAGCTTGATTCAATAAATTTGCACTAACAATTTATGTGTAAAATATAATATATATGCTTTAATGCAAGCTGTAATATCATTAAGTTAATGTATTAAGAGGAAGCCTGTTTAAGAAGCATGTATTGATTAACGAATGGGCCGGGGAACACTTAGAATACAAAGCATGTAACATGCTACTTTAATTATGATGGGGTTTGAGAAAGTCTAGCAAATTAAGCATCAATTTTAAGATGATATTTACAATGTTCTACTTTAATGACAAAATAAAAATATTCAGTGGTGAAGAATTTCAATTTTTGATATAGATGTCTCCACAAACAATTTGATCCAAAATTAAAGAAGGGATTTCATTGGTCTACAATGCAGACACATCATCAATGACAAGCAATTTGAAGATCTGCTAGTAGGATTGGAGAAAATTACCTGGAAGACATTCAAGGTTATTGTTGAGAATTTTCTTGGCAAACACAGAAAGCCAAACTATGTCTCACTTGTAGGATAATGAAGCAAATCAGGACAAGGGAATATTGTTTTAATCAAATCACCATAATTAACTGACTATTGATAACCTTGTTCACACTTCAAAGAATGATGGAAGCGGTTCCATCTAAGTGAAAAACAACTGTTGCTGGTTTCAGATAAACCACCACTGGGACTAAGTAATCATCCCTTGAAACACTCTTAAGAAATTCTTTTTTTTTTTTCATTTTTTATTGATTTTATTGAAATCACACAACATTCCATACAAATACATCAATTTTACAAGAATAGGTTTGAAAACAAATCAACCCCCACCCCTGAGAAAGAGAGCATGGCCAGCAGAATAAAACTTAAACCTAGTAAAAATAAGCAAATAGATAAATTAATAAGTGAATATAGATAAATGGAGAAGACAAAAAAATAGAGAATCTGCTTCCTCAGTGCTTTAAAAGCTTATTCTAAAATGTTATTGATTAGATCCTGCCAGGTTTGGAGAAATTTCTGCACAGATCCTCTAAGTGAGAATTTTATTTTTTCAATTTCAAATAATATATAACATCAGTTACCCATTGACTTAAAAGGGGAGAGTTAGGATTCTACCAGTTGAGCAAGATAAGTCTACGTGCCAATAGTGCAGTAAAGGCAATTACAGTTTGTTTGTCCTTCTCCACTTTAAGCCCATCTGGAAAAACACCAAACACAGCTGTTAGTAGATTATGAGGGATTGTGACCCCAAGGCTGTCTGAAAGGCATTTAAAAATCTTTTAATTTTTAAAAATAATGTTAATTTGGTGCTGGCCCAAAACATGTGACCCAGTGAGGCTGGAACTTGATTGCAGCGTTTGCAGGTTGGATCTTGCCCTGGAAACATTTTGGACAATTTTAAGCGAGACAGATGTACTTATAATAATTATTAGTTGAATAATTGTATGCTTTGCACATATGGATTTTGAGTGAATTCTCTGCATTGCTACCTTACATTCCTTTTCTGATATGTTGAGGGAGAGATCCTTTTCCCAAGGTCCTCTTGGATCTTTGAAAGGGAGGGACAGTAAAATGGTTTTATATATTGCAGAGATGCTGTCCAATTCCTTGAAACTGATGAATATATTTTCCAGCATAGATGGAGGTGGGAGATGAGGGAATTTGGGCAGGTTCTGTTTAACAAAGTTTCTAATTTGAAGATAGTGAAAGAAATATGCTGCTGGAAAGTTAAATTTAGAATGTAATTGTTTATAGGATGCAAAGACCTTGTCTACTGTATATACAGATCTCTAAGTGATTTAATCCCAAATGTTTTCCACACATTAAAAACTGCATATGTTTGCGATGGTTGAAAAAGGTGGTTCTCGTGCAGAGGTGCCACCGATAAAAAATTCTCTATCTTAAAATGTTTCCTACATTGGTTCCATATTCTGAGTGAGTGAAGCACTATTGGGTTATTAGTATATTGGCGATAACTTGCATTTATTGGGACGCAAAGCAAGGAATATAAAGATGTACTGCAGGATTCTATTTATATTGTGGACCAAGCCTGCATATGTTCAGTTCTTTGTGTCAATGTCCAGGTTTTAATATGTTGTATGTTTGCTGCCCAGTAGTAAAATTGAAAGTTAGGTAAAGCCATGCCACCTTCTGCCTTTGGCCTTTGTAGGGTCGCTCTTTGGATACGTGGATGTTTTGAATTCCAAATAAATGTGTTTATGGTTGAATCTAATTTCTTAAAGAACAATTTATTGATGTATATTGGAATATTTTGAAATAAAAAGAGAAGCTTAGGGAGGATATTCATCTTAACAATGTTCATTCTTCCAGCTAAAGTGAGATGAAGGGTTGACCATCTATGCAAGTCTTGCTTGATTTTTTCCATACAGACAGCAAAATTTTTTTGATAAAGAGCTTTATGTTTACTTGTGATGTTTACCCCTAGATATTTGAACTGATCTGCAATGATACAAGGGAAGGTGTCCAATCTAATATTGTGTGCTTGAGAATTCACTGGAAAGAGCATACTTTTAGTCAAATTAATTCTGAGATGAGAAATCTTTTGGGATTCTGTTAGTGCTGTTAGGACTGTAGGCACAGTATGTTGTGGGTCTGATATATACAGTATCATATCATCTACATATAAAGAGGAAATTTTCTGTTTAAGTCCTTCTCTGATAATCCCCTTTATCTCATAAGCATTTCGAAAGTGAACTGCCAGTGGCTCAATGGCGATTGCAAAAAGTAGTGGTGACAAGGGGCATCTTTGTCTGGTACCACATTCTAGTTTAAAATAGTCTGAACAAATGTTGTTAATACAAACTGAAGCTTCTGGATTGGTATACAGTAGTTTGATCCATGCACAAATGTTCAGGCCAAACCCAAATTTCTCCAATGCAGTGAAAAGGCAGTTCCATGCAATCATATCAAATGCTTTTTCTGCATCCAAGGATAATAAAATCTCTGGGATGTTTGACTTTGCAGGTTAGATAGATAGATAGATAGATAGATAGATAGATAGATAGATAGATAGATAGATAGATAGATAGATAGATAGATAGATAGATACTTTATTAATCCCAAAGGGAAATTCACATACTCCAGCAGTTATAACAGACAGACAATACCTTTGTATAATATTAACGTTTAAACCCCCCGGGTGGAATTGAAGAGTCGCATAGTGTGGGGGAGGAACGATCTCCTCAGTCTGTCAGTGGAGCAGAGCAGTGACAGCAGTCTGTCGCTGAAGCTGCTCCTCTGTCTGGAGATAATACTGTTCAGTGGATGCAGTGGATTCTCCGTGATTGACAGGAGCCTGCTCAGTGCCCGTTGCTCTGCCACGGATGTTAAACTGTCCAGCTCCGTGCCTACAATAGAGCCTGCCTTCCTCACCAGTTTGTCCAGGCATGAGGCGTCCCTCTTCTTTATGCTGCCTCCCCAGCACACCACCGCATAGAAGAGGGCGCTCGCCACAACCGTCTGATAGAACATCTGCAGCATCTTATTACAGATGTTGAGGGACGCCAGCCTTCTAAGGAAGTATAGTCGGCTCTGTCCTTTCTTACACAGAGCATCAGTATTGGCAGTCCAGTCCAATTTATCATCCAACTGCACTCCCAGATATTTATAGGTCTGCACCCTCTACACACAGTCACCTCTGATGATCATGGGGTCCATGAGGGGCCTGGTCCTCCTAAAATCCACCACCAGCTCCTTGGTTTTGCTGGTGTTCAGTTGTAGGTGGTTTGAGTCACATCACTTAACAAAGTCCTTGATTAGGTTCCTATACTCCTCCTCCTGCCCACTCCTGATGCAGCCCACAATAGTAGTGTCGTCAGCGAACATTTGCACGTGGCAGGACTCCGAGTTGTATTGGAAGTCCGATGTATATAGGCTGAACAGGACTGGAGAAAGTACAGTCCCCTGCGGCACCCCTGTGTTGCTAACCACAATGTCAGACCTGCAGTTCCCGAGACGTACATATTGAGGTCTGTCTGTAAGATAGTCCACGATCCATGCTACCAGGTATGAATCTACTCCCATCTCTGTCAGCTTGTCCCTAAGGAGCAGAGGTTGGATGGTGTTGAAGGCGCTAGAGAAGTCCAGAAACAATTCTTACAGCACCACTGCCTCTGTCCAAGTGGGAGAGGGATCGGTGTAGCATATAGATGATGGCATCATCCGCTCCCACCTTCTGATGGTATGCGAACTGCAGAGGGTCGAGAGCGTGGCGGACCTGTGGCCTCAGGTGGCGAAGCAGCAGTCGCTCCATGGTCTTCATCGCATATGACGTCAGAGCGACAGGCCGGAGGTCGTTCAGCTCACTAGGACATGATACTTTTGGGACTGGAGTGATGCAAGATGTTTTCCAAAGCCTCGGGACTCTCCCCTGTTCCATGCTCAGGTTGAAGATGCGCTGTAAAGGGCTCCCCAGCTCCAACGCACAGGCCTTCAGCAGTTGTGGCGATACTCCATCTGGACCCGCTGCTTTGCTGGCACAAAGTCTCCTCAGCTCTCTACTTACCTGCGCTGCTGTAATTGTGGGTGGGGGGAAACTCTCTCTTATGCTGGTATCCATATTACTAAACGAGAATGGTAAACAGGATATGGAAGCAGGGACATGCCCGTGGACGCAAAAGACATAGTGCGCAAGCGCCACACAAAGCCCCCCCCATAGTGAAACGGGAGAGACTACGCACATGCGCAGGCACCACACAACACCCCCCGCAACAGTGCAAAATGGGAGAAACTACGAAACGTCAGAGTAGGAAACAAAGTAAAACATCATAAAAAAATGCCGCAAGCGGGATAAAGCGAGGTCAGAAAAAAAACACAGAGTTGAAAACAAAATAAAACACAGAGTTGGAAACAAAGTAAAACATCATAAACAAGTTAACGAACAGGGACAAACACAGAGAGCAGGTTACAAAACAAAGCCACCCTCCCCACAGTAAAACGAGAAAGACTACGGACCGTCTGACATGCCGCAAGCAGAATACAGCGAGGTCAGAAATAAAACACAGAGTAGGAAACAAACTAAAATTTCATAAAGGGATTAAAGAATGGGGACGAACACATGGAGAGCGGGTTACAGATGATAAAAACTGGAATGCAACAGCTACAAAAAAACCTATGGAATTAAACACATACACACCGAGATACAGAATATAAAAGCAGAAACAACGACAGTTAAACGTCCACACCACACAGCGGATGCGGACCCTGAAGGTTCAGGCGCCTACATCGGGCGTCAGAACGCCCAGTGAAGTACAAAAGGCAAATGCGCCTACACAGCATGGTAAGAACCGACATAATACGGAAGGCACAGGCGTCGCCACCATATTGTGAGTGGCACTAATGCGCCATATTGTGAGTGGCACTAATGCGTACGGTGTCCACAAAGGTTCATACATCAAACCCGAGATGGTATGGACACGCGTCTGAAACCGCGGAAGCAAAACTGTCTCGGCTCCAAAACCAAACAGCTCAACAACTAACACAGCTTCGACACCGAGCCCGCGTGGACAGATCTAATGAACGTGGGATACGAAGTGAAACCGGAAACACTACAGAGTCCGCAGTGCTCCACAATGCACCACATAATAGTTCGGAAAGAGCTACAGTGACACGGGCGAATGCTCCGTATTAAACATACGTCATCCTCACACGTCCAAACTATAGATAGATAGATACTTTATTAATCCCAATGGGAAATTCACATTTTCCAGCAGCAGCATACTAATACAATAAATAATATTAAATTAAAGAATGATGATAATGCAGGTGAAAAAAAGACAATAACTTTGTAGAATATTAAATGTTAACGTTTACCCCCCCTAAGTCAATCACATTACAGTGATGCATTATTAACGGTATGATAAACATCACAGTATCGCAAACAAATGAACATTATTACTCGAAAAAGGCAAAATATATTCACCACGGACCACGTCTCATTAAAACAAAAGCAGAATAAAGCGAGATCAGAAATAAAAGACAGAGTAGAAAGCAAAGTAAAACGTCATAAACAGGTACACGGGCGAACGCTCCGTATTAAACGTGCGTCATCCTCACACATGGCTGCCCAGCGGGCACGGGTTCAAAACACCGGGGGTAGGCGAGCGAAGCGAGCAGGGGGCGGAGCCCCCTTGTCAGCAGAAGGATGGGTGGAGGGTGCAGCACTCCGAGGTGAGAGTGGGTTAAGGCGGTCAAACCTGTTAAAGAAGTTGTTCATCTGGTTTGCTCTCTCCACGTCTCTCTCGATGGTGGCACCCCGCTTCGAGCTGCAGCCAGTAATGATCTTCATCCCATCCCACACTTCTTTCATGCTGTTATTCTGCAACTTCTGCTCCAGCTTTCTCCTGTACTGCTCCTTCGCTGCCCTGAGCTGGACCCGTAGTTCCTTCTGCACGTGCTTGAGCTCATGCTGATCACCACCTTTAAAAGCCCTTTTCTTCTGGTTCAAAAGGCCCTTGATGTCACTTGTAACCCATGGCTTGCTGTTAGCATAACAGCGTACTGTTCTTACTGGAACTATAATGTCCATACAGTAGTTGATGTTGTCAGTAGTGCAGTCAATTACAATTTATTACATTAAACATGCATCGAAGATTGGACGTTAAATGTCGGCCCTTAATAAATCCAGTTTGATCTTGTGATATTACTGAAGGCAGCACTTTCTCCATCCTTCTAGCTAGCACTTTGGAGAGTATTTTATCATCATTATTCAGAAGTTAAATTGGCCTGTATGATGCACATTGTAATACATCCTTATTTTGAAAGTTTGAGGTAGAAGTTTATTGTCTCTAGCTTCTGTTAATGTTGCTAATAGGAGGGGAGCCAGCTGAGTGGAGAACTTCTTATAAAATTTGGCAGGGTAGTCATTGGGGCCTGCTGCTTTCCCGCTCTGAAGTGACTTTATAGCATCTATTAATTCTGGTAGCGCCAGAGGTTTATCCAATTCCTCTGCACTAAGAGTATCTATTTGTGGTATCTGTAATGCATCCAGAAATGCATTAGATTGTTTGTTGTCTTCTTTAAACTCAGTAGAATATAAGGATTTATAGTAGTCTCTAAATGCGTGCGTTATATTTTTATGGTCGAAGATTATGTCTCCGTTTGTGTTGGTTAATTGCTGGGATTGCATTGCAAACTTCTTGCTTTGTGGATTTGTTGAGCTAAGATCTTATTAGCTTTCTCTTAAGAAATTCAACTCTTTCTTGGAAGACAAGCCAAAATTCAGTTTAGCCTTTGGTCCTTTCTCAGTGACAATGACTCTTTGATTACATAACACACCTGTTTTGGGGGTTTATGATATCAAAGGTAAGCCTCTTATGTCAACTACAATTAGCAGGAGTCAGAGACATATGCTTCTTTTCATTTTATACCTATTGATCTGCAAAGGTTTATGTAATTGTGTCACATTCTTTGTTTTCAGTTGGTGCTCCAAGACTGGTCAGCCAACTTGCTGCAGGCTGCACAACAAAATTATAGAATACTAGAACAACCATGACAATTTTGAAGATTCAAGGGCAATCTCCCAGAATGCCCTTCTGTGTTCTTAGTCTTTACTCACCGCATACAGTACTGTATTTTTATAATTATATTATTTCTCTCACTGTATAAAACTTTGCGTTTGCTAGTTAATAAATTGCTAATTTCTGTAAACTATATCTGATCTTTGACTCAGCTATTGAGTGTATTAATGCTGAAAAGGTATAAAACTTTCTTTTTGTGGACATATGCTGGAAATTCAGTCTATGATATTCACAAACTGAACATTTCTAATTGTGTGCATTCTCATAATGGTCAGGTTTTGAATTAAATTTAACACATGTTAAGTAAAACTACCTATCCCCTAAGTTTTTTTCAGAAACACATACTAAGGAATGACAGTGAGCCTCTGAGGATGTATATTAACTATTTCTCATGTAACACATGCTAAGGTAAGCTACTAAGCCCCTGTGGTTTCATAATAAAGTACACACTAGTTGTCCTAATGTGGCAGGAAAACACGTAACTAGTTTCTTGAGTTAAACCAGGAGATGCATGCAAAAGGCAAAACAAATGAAAACAAAAATAAAACAAATTGACCAAAACCCAGATGAAAATCAAAAATCACAGTCAATAAACAGGCAATAATCACACTTTTTGACAGTTTCCAGATGATATCCACATGTTAAATGTACCTTACACCATTAAAATTTCACAAAACGCTTTCCAAAACTTGGAAATAAACTGCAGACCCCTGTTTGACACAAGAGAAAATGAGAATCCACGAAGGCACACTAATCTTTGTAGAAAGACATCTGCCAGTAATTTGGCTGATGGAACCCCTTTAGAGGAACAAAGTGAGCATTGTTACAAAATCTATTTACTATAGCCAGAATTGTGGTATAGCCCTTGAATGGAGGCAGGTCTGTGAGAAAGTCTACAGAAACATGCTCCCAGGGACTTTATGGTATAAGAAGAGGCTGGAGCAAACCCAGTGGAAGTCCAGTGGTTTTCTTAAATCAACAAGAAGTTTCACAAGGGCTACCTATTTTTTTTACATCTGTTGTCCAGCCCCTCCACCAAAATGTTTTTAATAAATTCATTGTCTGGGCCACCTCCAGGTGTCTGAACATAAGCAACTGATGGAACAGATCTAGTACTTCATTTCTCAAATTGATATGGATGGAAAGTTTCCCTGCTTGTGTATTTATAGTGTATTTGCCTGCCCTTGAACATTACGAACTTGATTCAAAATATCATCTACGTTTAGTACATCAGGCATGCCAGTTCTTTTTTCTGTTATCAAATAATAGGTGATGGGTCCTCACAGAATCCATCTGGCTAGTCTGCCTTTCCATTTTTCCTGCCTGGGCGATAAGTTAAAATGAAATGGAATCGGTTGAAAAATTAACCCATAGAGCCTGGCAAGCATTGATTCTTTTTGCAGATTTTAAATACATTAAGTTTTTATGATCAGTATAGATAACAAAAAGGAAATGTGGCTCCGACTAAATAATGACACCACACCTCCAAATCCAACTTAATTGCTAAAAGCTCATGGTTACCTATGTTGCAGTTCCTCATCGTAGGAGTTTATTTCTTTGAATACTGTAAAAGGTACACGGATGAATAACTCCTGTTTTGGGACATCTTTGGGATAGTATTGCTCCAGTTCTGATACTGGATACATTTACTTTCATGATAAATGTCAATTCAGTATTAGGGTGAAGTAAGATGGGGGCTGTGGTAAACAATTGTTTTAAGTGCTCAAAGGTTTCATTCACCTATAACAGAACTAAAGTCTTTTATAAATCACCGATAGTAATTTGCAAAACCAACAAATCTCTGGACTGAAAGGACTGAAAGTTTATACTGCACTGGAATGATATGTAAATGCTCAATCATGGAGGAGCTAATAAACTTTACAGCTACTACTGGATCATCTGTGACAGTATTATTAACCATACAAGGAATTACAAAAAGTTCTTTGTATAGGGATTAACTACAAATTCCCACCCTACCATCCCAAACATAGAGTGGGTGTTTTATTTTCCCAACTGCTTAGGGCAGTTAGACACCATGTGTCCTGGCTTCTCCACAGTAAAAGGTGAGATTTTCCTTTACACGGCACTGCTGCTCACTAATGCCTATTTCTGTTTAACCTAATTCCAGGTTCCAGTGTAGTCTTGGTCTAAAGATCTTTCCCATCTCCGTTCTAACTTTTTTTCTGATAGACGAGTACCTTCTTTATGGGCTACCTCTGTCAATGTAGCAAGTGTGTTACCAAGATTGTGGCTGGCTAACTCATTCTTTATTTCAACAATTAATCCTCATTTAAACACTGGAATTAGTGCCATGTCTTCCCAACAAGCATCAGTAGCTAACATCCTGAACTCTACAATATATTCATTTATGGGTTTTGAACCCTGACAGCAAGATAATAATCTGTCAGCCGCTATTTCCGAAGGAACAGGTATATGAAACATTTTCTGAAATTCTTGAAAAAACAAATGCAATGAAAAGCAGCACTGGTTATTTGTATCATACATTGCAAGCCCATTGAAGACGTTTTTTTTATCCGATAGAGATATTATAAACAATATATGTGTACGATCATCCAGATACATTTTAGGTTGGGCTTCAAAAACCATGTGACACTGATTTAGGAAACCCTGAAACTCATTAGGGTCTCCTGTAAAATGAATCGGATGCAGAATCTGAGGTTTATGATGGTGGCTGCAACTTGAAGCAAGAGCCAGATTTGCCGAGGTACTGACAGCGAGCATTCACTGATTCACCGACCCTGCCAGTTGTTCCACAGATGCCTTCAACTCTCTTACTTATTTCTTTAGGCTTTTCAATTCCCCCTGCATATCTCGCATGTCCCCGAAAATACGCTGAATCTCAGAGTCACTCATTTTGGATCCAAACTTTGGTCCAGATTTGACAGGAAAATGGATAACTAGATTCTCGAATTAAACAGGAAGATGTGTGCAAACGGCAAAACAAACAAAAATACAGTAAATATAAAATTAAGTGACCAAAAATCAGATGAGAGGCAAAAATCATAGTCTAGTAAAAGACAATAAGTCGAAAATCAGAAAAGACATGAAAAATAATCACAAGAGAATTCAAAGAGGTAAAACTTTTATTCACAGATCGAATAAGGCTCAGTGTAAAAGGCTGGCCTTTGCTCCCGTCTGCTGATTAATTCAAGGTCATGACCCCAGAGACCCCAGAAACACGGGACGTGACCCTGACAATGTTACACAAAAATGACTTCCTAAATAGGAAAAGGCTATAACACCTCAAATATCAGACCTAATCATGACTCTAGTTAAACAGCCCATAATCTCTGAGGTTAAATATAAATTAGCCATTGTCATATTTCGTTCAAAGTGTATATAACCTAAAGCTTTGCGAATGATAGAAAGTCAATGCTAAATCAAACATTACAGTAACTTATAATCAATTTATAACTTGCAGGAAAAGTAATCTTTAAATATTATTAATAAATTGGAGTCAAATTAAGGGACCCCTATTCTGTCATTGGTTAAGTGGTGTGACAACTATATCTTAGAAGGCTAGTGAAATAAACAATTAAATTAATAACCTAAATGCATATTCATTGAATGCATCAATTACATGGTACTTCAGGTATGCAAAATCATGAGGTTCAACATTTTGCTAAAGATTCGTTTTCTGCATTCATACTTGGATTTCTTTACTAATCTTGGTATAGTCAGTGATAAAAATGGTGAAAGGATTTACCAGGACATTGCAATCATGGAAAAGTGGTAGCAGAGCAAGTGGAATCCATAAATGCTGTCTGACTATTGTTAGACACTGAAATGAGAAGCATCAGATGCTAAGTATAAATGAAAATCAGCAGCAAAACATGTTTAAATAAATTGAACTAATGTGTGTTTGGATCATTAAGTGAATTGACATACTAAATTCGCTAAAAGTTAATTTCCTGTTTCTCCAGATTACCATGTGATACAGTCAATCTGAAAGTATATTTTTGTTCAGATTGAATCTGTATATCATAAAGATTTTTCAGGAAGCATAACTTCTGAAAAAGTGTACTGTCCAGTGTAATTTTTATAATATTAAAATGAAAATTGTATCAAAATTAATCTGTGCAAAATTGATTTCTGATGAAGTAATGACAACTTTTTGGACACCCTAAAAGCTTGAAAATCAAAATTGTGGGGAGTCCCTGAAAATAAATTTTAATAGTAAATTATGGAATTATAAATTGGTCCGTGCACTTTAGAGAAAATTCTGTAACAGCCAGAAGACAGCTTGATACAGGCAGCTGTCTTCAAATGTATCAAAGGATAGCTAGACGTTTAAGTGGCAACACATTCTTTGACAGTCCTCAGGAGGATTTGAGAGAGTAGGGACTTTCATTAAAAGGAATAAACAGTAGACTCATGCAAGTGTTAATGTTTGCCATAGTCTTATTAATAATGAAGAGTATGACAGTATAGAGCAGTGCTTGATAACGATTGCTAATACTGTGATAGCTACAGTGTTTATGTTGTTTGGAGAAAATCATGAGACCAGATGCACCTTGTCTGCATTTGTTATTTTGGAGGAATTTCCCAAGGACTCTAATAACAGAGAAGTAAAGTAACAGATCTCTTTAGGCTCTTAGACTATGATGTTGTTGTTTATTGCTGTTCAATAAAAAGCCTCACTCCTTCCATTTTAGTGTTTGCTACAATATGTGAATACATATAAGAATGCTTAGGATGTTTCCATTTATTTTAGCCTGCTTTATCCTCAAAATGACATGTTTCAGCCTTCTGTGCTCTTAACTAACTGAAGTTGAGCCTCTTGTCTACCACTGGGTTATGCTATAGCAGATTGAGATTATTTTAATTTGTCTGATGCAGTTGCCATTTTAGCATAGCACATACAGCCTCTGAAATGTGTGTGTATGTGTCATGAAAAATGGCTTTTTTTTTAATCCACATATGATGTGATTTTTGTACTTATAATACGCCTGTCCTAAGTGATTTAATTTTACATAGCTAATTTGTTATGTATTCCATAGGACCAGAATATGATTTTAGTTTCAGCAGCACTAATGAGACTCCCTGATTACCACAAGGTATTTCACACATTGCTTGTCTTCTGCAATAAGAGTTTTCCTGCACCAAACAAGGCAATTTTGACAGGTGAAAAACACATATTAGCAACACCTAGCACCCACATACATGCCAGGTTTCTCAAATTACTGTGGTGTGATTATGTTATTCACCTAAACTTAGACTATCTTCTGCTTACATGAGGCCTGGAAGAAAGTAGATACAGTATTTATACTCAGAGTCTGCCATATAACATAATTTAGCCGTTGTGACCTATGGCAATCTCTATCCCTTCTGGTTGGTTTCCAGTTGAATGTGGAGTTCTAGTGTACCCACATAGGGCCTCCCTGCTGCACTTGTTTAATGCAGAAAAATAAAGGGTTTTAATTTTGATGTGATCTTTTAATTTCTCTATTTTTTGCTATAGTACAGGTACTTTAAATGTATAGTATACCTCTAAGCAATTTTATCTTGTGAGGCATCTGTAACAGGCTGGCAATAATCAATAAATGCTGTCTTTGTATGAAAAGCAATTTTTTAAAAAAACACAGATAACATGGGGACTACTACAACCACTTTTAAACTAAGTTCAAGTTATCAGGAATCTATGTAATACATTTTAATGCACTTTGTAGATAATGATCAGTGAATTAAATTACAAAGTGCAAAATTCACAAATCTTGTAGAAACTATTATGTTAGCTGCTTTGTTAAAGAGCAAATTAACAAAATATATTAAGTTTCATTTTCATTATAAGCAAAATAATACTGTCTTTTCTTGGAATGTATATATAAGGAGTAAAACAGGCCAAAAAAGCTACTAAGCTCATATTGTCACAATGCACTTAACTTATGAAAATTTCCATAAATATCTCTCACAAACAAACACTAAGGATGGCAGTATGGGTCCGTTTAATTCATTTTCTCTCAAATTAGAGTTGTATAATGAGGCAATTTGTGAACCTACATATAACATAAATAATATGCAGTCTGATAATTAAATCAAAGTTAAATATGGACACACTGATGTGGTATAATTACTCAAATCTAAAATGCAGTGTAAAATTATATTAAATACATGCTACATGTCCAGAGGGCAACAATTTCAGCTTTTATAATAAACTCAGAGTTGGCACAGTGAACAATCCAAAAGAGAACAGAATGTTTGCCATCAGAGAGTAATTGTTAGGTGTGTTAGTAATCAATACCTAAAATAATAAAGTTGATGAAAGAATAATCATTCTACCATACCAATGAGATCTATTATATTGCAATGAGGAATATGACAATTGCATTTGCGTTTCACTATAACAACTCAAAATGATTCTTCAGGTCTAAGAAACACAGGCTTTCAAAGTGCCACACATTAACTAGTCCGACTCTCTGGCTGCCACTTCTCTGTGTTTTTGCACCTAGTGCTGTTGCTACAGAAGGTGTCCTATAACACCTTTTTAATTGCTTTGGAACATGACCCTCTCATACGGACCTTCTCAGATCAGGTGTCAATGGCATATTTATATCTGTCTCTGCAGCTTCTCTATCTCAACCAGCTCTCTCACTAGGCAAAGATCTCAGGGTTCTGATGGTTCTGACTGGTTTCCTGTTTCTGAACAACATTATTCTGCTCCTCTGAAATACTTTATGATCTGAAGTTCTGAAACATCCCAGGCTTGACTTTTGATCAAATCTGACCAACAGGATGTTTCAATGTTGGGTCAGAAGCAGTCCAGTGTAGGCCACATATGTATTCCCTGGCAAGTATTTTTTATTAACAGGTGAAAAATAAGATTTAGCCTTTGTATCATACCATAATTTCTGTTTTAATTGCTTTGCTGAACATTTGGTTTCAAATTTGGTGCAAGCGGATCAAATATTGATCTCAGACTCTTTGACATCTTCATTTCTGCTAGAGACAATCTGGCTGTCTTCTGTGAAGTGATGCAAAACAGAGAGTCTCCACTAATCTTGCTGTGAAACAAAAGAATCTATGTAGAAAAGGTGACTTACCGATTTTAAATACTTAGAATATCCTAGTACAAATGAAGGGTCTTAGCTTTATGTCTAGTTAGTGATGAAATCTTTCACCAATCATGTAATATACCATCATATCCTGTAAAACTACTGTGTTAACTTTAACACCTTGAAGTTAGTTATAGTGGTTTTCTGTATGATTCTCTTCTGTAGCAGAAAAGAATTCAGACTGTCCAGCTACTTCACTTTCATATGGTGGGCCTAAAACATTTGTCAAACTTCAGTGAACTCCAGTAATAATGTTCTCAGTTAGTGTTAAGGTGTAAGACACAACCCCTAAAAAGTTTACATTGACATCTTCCGTGTGATGATGTGTCAACATCACAATACATAAAAGTAGTTTCTACTATTCATTTTCTTTTATACTGGGTGGAGTCCCACTTTACACCCTTAGTTATTCCACTTCATTTTACAAAAACTAATTCTTATTAATGCTTCCACTCAAGTCTTGTCCTGCCCATCCATTTAAGACTTTGCTGATGTTTTTCTGGTGCTCCTTATGGTCAAACCCTGTTCCAGTATGTCTTCTAAACAAACAGTACCATTTTGAATTACCTGTAATAGGCCTTCCATTACTCCTTAAAATATTCCAGGTGCAGAGACCACCAAAATGGGAGCTTCAAACATAAACACAGTTCTCTGTGCATCTTTAATGTCTAACAATTCTTCATCTACTAGAACCTGCTAGTTTTCATGGCTCAGGTCTATCTTATAAAACTGTTTACCTCCAACCTCCTGACCATGGAACAAAAAGGAACTGAAAGCCAAATATTAATTCTGGCATTAGAAGTCACTGGCATCAGCAAAAACTTGCAAAACTCAGTTTCAAGATTTGTAATGGCACATGAAAAACAGTATGGGTAAGAGACAAAGAATAAGGACAAGAAACAAAAAGTACAGATAAGCAAACAATGTTACATATGGTGAAATAGCTGGTGGACCTTCTTCTTCCAGTTCCATGTTAATTCCATTAGTAAAGATATTATAAGAATACATGTGACATACAAGCAACACACCAAAATTGGAGGAATAATAAATCCTGAAAAGGCAGCAAAATAATTCCAAAATACCTGGATAGTATTGAAAAATGGCAAGCACCTGTAAAGCACATTTTAATGTTAAGAAATACAAGCAAGTTGTTTAAGGTAAGGAAGAGAGAAGTTCCAAGGTAAGATAGTCACATGCGACCCTATAAATGTGCAGTTAAAAGAAATAAGACATAGCTTAACATTTTTAAATCAACTTGATCTAATTCAAGGTCACAAGAGACACAGCTTATCCTGCCGGTATCAGGCACAAGTAAACAACCAGCCCAGGAAAGAGCACTAATTCATCAAAGGGCTCACATACCCACTTGGGAACAATTTGGTAAAGTAACTTGATATGCAAATCTTTTGGTTGTGGGTAAAGTAAATTTTATTTGCAAATACAAAATGGCTAGTTCTATAAATAAGACCCCTAGCGCACTGCACTCCTAAAGAAAGAAAGAAAGACAAGAGTGTCAACCTGTGGTTACTTGTTATGGACAGTTCTTGGTAAGACAAAATTAACAAAAATAGTGGACAGATACTTGGACAGCTGCTCATTTCTATGCAATATTATATATATATATATATATATATATATATATATATATATATATATATATATATATATATATATATACAGTGCATCCAGATAGTATTCACAGTGCATCACTTTTTCCATATTTTGTTATGTTGCAGCCTTATTCCAAAATGGATTAAATTAATTTTTTTCCTCAGAATTCTACACACAACACTCCATAATGACAACGTGAAAAAAGTTTGTAGCGGTCAGGAGCCGCTAAGATTCACACCGCCAAAGAAGACGGTGATTTATTTATTTTAAAAGCAGAGATCCCAGGAACGTCCCCAGCCTTGGATCGACCCACACACTCTCACCACAGAGACAAATAAACACACTGGGAATGACAAACAATTATAAATATAATGACATGAATTGAGTAATAAAACAGTAATACCACCCCTGACCCCTTCGGCGATATTACACATACACAAAATAAACACAAACACCACACAACCAAGTCCATATATAAGAAACAGGTTGAAAGATGAATAGTGACCAAGTTAAGTCCAGCGATTCTGTAAGTTGCAATGGAGAAGGGAAAATACAGTCCTACCGGTATTTACTGATGAGGTTGATGGTTGATTCGGGAGCGCTCCACTGTTCCGAAAAATCCAATAATCCAATACAGCTCTCAGTGAACAAGTAGACAGACAATCCAGACCCCAACAAACGAATACAGTCCAAGACAAAAATGATCACAGTTCAAATAACAGCAGGAGAGACGACAAATAACCGCAACAATACAAACCAAAAACAAAAAAAAACTTTTTTTTCTCTTTGCCCACTGCCCTCCTTTTATCTGCCTGTGGCTACCTTTGACCCCAGCAGCCCCAGCAGGGACTGCTGGGAGATGCAGTTCTTAAGTAGCACTGCTACAAGTTTACTTGAGGTTTTTGCAAATTTATTAAAAATAAAAAAACTGAGAAATCACATGTACATAAGTATTCACAGCCTTTGCTCAATACTTTGTCGATGCACCTTTGGCAGCAGTTACAGCCTCAAGTCTTGTTGAATATGATGACACAAGCTTGGCACACCTATCCTTGGCCAGTTTCACCCTTTCCTCTTTGCAGCACCTCTCAAGCTCCATCAGGTTGGATGGGAAGCGTCAGTGCACAGCCATTTTAAGATCTCTCCAGAGATGTTCAATTGGATTCAAGTCTGGGCTCTGGCTGGGCCACTCAAGGGACATTCACAGAGTTGTCCTGAAGCCACTCCTTTGATATCTTGGCTGTGTGCTTAGGGTCGTTGTCCTGCTGAAAGATGAACCGTCGCCCCAGTCTGAGGTCAAGAGCGCTCTGGAGCAGGTTTTCATCCAGGAGGTCTCTGTACATTGCTGCAGTCATCTTTCCCTTTATCCTGACTAGTCTCCCAGTTCCTGCTGTTGAAAAACATCCCCACAGTATGATTCTGCCACCACCATGCTTCACTGTAGGGATGGTGCCAGGTTTCCTCCAAACGTGACGCCTGGCATTCACACCAAAGAGTTCAATCTTTGTCTCATCAGACCAGAGAATTTTCTTTCTCATGGTCTGAGAGTCCTTCAGGTGCCTTTTGTCAAACTCCAGGCGGGCTGCCATGTGCCTTTTACTAAGGAGTGGCTTCCGTCTGGCCACTCTACCATACAGGCCTGATTGGTGGATTGCTGCAGAGATGGTTGTCCTTCTGGAAGGTTCTCCTCTATCCACAGAGGACCTCTGGATCTCTGACAGAGTGACCATCGGGTTCTTGGTCACCTCCCTGACTAAGGCCCTTCTCCCCCGATCGCTCAGTTTAGATGGCCGGCCAGCTCTAGGAAGAGACCTGGTGGTTTTGAACTTCTTCCACTTACGGATGATGGAGGCCACTGTGCTCATTGGGACCTTCAAAGCAGCAGAAATTTTTCTGTAACCTTCCCCAGATTTGTGCCTCAAGACAATCCTGTCTCAGAGGTCTACAGACAATTCCTTTGACTTCATGCTTGGTTTGTGCTCTGACATGAACTGTCAACTATGGGACAGTTATAACTATGGGACCTTACATAGAGAGGTGTGTGCCTTTCCAAATCATGTCCAATCAACTGAATTTACCACAGGTGGACTCCAATTAAGCTGCAGAAACATCTCAAGGATGATCAGGGGAAACAGGATGCACCTGATCTCAATTTCGAGCTTCATGGCAGAGGCTGTGAATACTTACGTACATGTGCTTTTTCTATTTTTTTTTTTTAATAAATTTGCAAAAACCCCAAGTAAACTTTTTTCACGTTGTCATTATGGGGTGTTGTGTGTAGAATTCTGAGGAAAAAAATGAATTTAATCCATTTTGGAATAAGGCTGTAACATAACAAAATGTGGAAAAAGTGATGCGCTGTGAATACAATATAATATATAACATTTAATATAAACATTTTTGATGTTCATGGTATATTTATCATGATTTAACAGCAATATACTGTATATTTTAATTCTAAGTAAACAGAAAGCTTTGCCATTACCTGCTAGTAAGGAAAATCTACTCTTTATGAACAACCTAAATTTAAAAAGCAATACCTAAAGTTTAGGGAAAAAAAAATTCCAGTTACGCTGGAGAAAAAAAAACTAAATTTGCAGGGGTTCTAAGGCCAAAAAGACCACCCAGTCCCCACTGGGCATTCTACCTAACATAAATGCTCTTAAATCAGACCTCTTGGTTTTCAGGTTTCATATGATAGTATTTGATGATGTTGGTTTCATGGACAGACATGATACCCACCTTCAGTCCATCAACGCAGGCAGCTGCATGGTGCCTTGATCAGGTGGTGGTTCGAAAGATCACCATCACAGAAGAACAGGAAAAGAAAGCAGAGGATAACAGAGATTAATATGGATTGTAGATTCCTGAAGAATATGATAATTCTATGCCCATATAGTCTATCAGGAATACTAATAAAATGCAGCTATGAAACACCAAATTAAAATAATTGGTTTTTAGAAGGTTTTACCTTCTAAACAATACTAGCCTGGAGAATTTTTTATAGTATTTTGGGTGCATAACAGCAAAATGCCACTTCATTACTTCTTTTAAGCTTGGCTCTTTGAATTATAAGCAGACCACAATTCGAAGATCTAAGGTTACGACTTGGATTGTAGGGGGTAGGCATTCCAAAATATAGGATGGAGCAAGACTATCTGTAAACCTTTAGTAGTATTTTAAAGTCAGTTGTGAAGGACACAGGTAACCAAAGTAATGACACTAAAACTGGTGACATGTACTCAATTATTCTTTTCCTAGTTAAGATTCTGGCTGCTGTATTCTGCACTAATTGCAGCTGATGGATGTCTTTCTTAGGTAGACCTGTTAAGAGTGCACTACAGTAATCTAGTTGACTAAAAACAAAAGCATGAACTAATTTTTCAGGGTCTTATAAAGTTATAACAGGTCTAACTTTTGCTATATACCTTATGTGAATAAAGCAGACCTAGTAATTTATTCAAAGTTTAGGTCAGAGTCAATAATTATCCCTAAATTCTTTACATCCATCTTGAGTTTTAAACCTAAGGGATCAAGTTTATTTCTAATACCCTCACTATATCAATTTTTGCCAATCACTAAAATTTCTGTTTTCTCTTCATTTAGCTTGAGAAAGTTACTATTAATCCATTCAGAAATACAAGTAAGACATTGGATCAGTGAGCCAAGAGTGTCAGGGATTGTGGTAGCTCACCTTCTGCTTTGAGATAATCTGACCTAATGGAAGCATGCAGATTGAAAAAAGAAGCAGACCCAGAATAGATCCTTGTGGTACACCATATACAATATCATGGATCTCCTTCGTACAATCACAACAACTAACAAAGAATTTCTACCTGTTAAGTAAAACTGAAACCAATTTAAGACGCTTTTTCATTGTCTAAGGTGATTTTTAAAAATACTGTGGACTTTGGTGTCAAATGCTACACTGAAGTCCGAGAAAATAAGAACAGATATACGACCTCTGTATGCATTAGCCCGCAAATCATTTACTACTTTAACCAGTGAAGGAATAGAATGGCAATGGTCATGTCATAGAACTTTCCATTGTATCAATAAACTTATAACAATAATATGTTAAAAAATATATTATTTTATTAATACAATTAATAATTACTCATATGTAATGTAAAACCATTTAATAAACATAATTTTAACATTGTTAAAGGAAACAAAAAAATTATATGATAGGATCATCCAGTGAATGATGCCCACAACACATGCTCAGCAACTATCCAATAATAATTAACAATAATTCTTTACATTTATATAGCACTGTTCTCACTACTCAAAGTGATTTACATAGTGAGTGGGGAGTCACTTCAATCACCACTAATGTGCAACATCTACCAGTATCATAAGACAGCAACCATTTTGTACCAGCATGCTCACCACACCTTAGCTGTTAGGAGGTGAAGGGGTGAGATATAGTTAGCCATTTAGAGACACGGAATGATTACGGGGCCAGAATGACTAGGCTGGGGTGGGCAATTTAGTCACAACATCAAGATACACCTTACTCTTTACAAAATATGCTAAGGGATCTTTCATGACTATAGAGAGTCAACCTCGATTTTATGTCTCATTCAAAGAATGATGCCATTTTTACAGCACAGTGTCCCCATCACTGTACTGGGGTATTTGGATCCACATTGAAACCACAGGATACAGTAAGTGTTTCCTGCTGACCTCAACAATACCTCTTCCAGCAGCAACCCAAGCTTTTCCTGGTTGGTGTCCCATCCAGGTATTGGCTGGTCCTGAACATGCTTAGCTTATCTGACACTACAAAATACTTCTACAATATTTGGGCCCTCTAAGGTTACAAATGAAGCACATGCAATGAAAACAAACAGACAGTGAAAAATGATCATACACAAAAGTAAGTACTGTAATTTAACTTTATACTTAAATATAACTGAACGAAGTTCATGAAATAGTTGGGTGTCTTCAACCAATCGTAAAACCTATACCATGAACCTCAAAAAATGATAAACTGTATACTGTATATGTGGTGCATAGAAATGACAGTACACTAATTTTGTGAATTTTGTCTTACCAAGGACTGTCCTAACAAGCAACCATAGATTGTTACACGGATGTTGACACATACAGTCATATGAAAAAGTTTGGGAACCCCTCTTAATTCTTTGGATTTTTGTTTATCATTGGCTGAGCTTTCAAAGTAGCAACTTCCTTTTAATATATAACATGCCTTATGGAAACAGTACTATTTCAGCAGAGACATTAAGTTTATTGGATTAACAGAAAATATGCAATATGCATCATAACAAAATTAGACAGGTGCATAAATTTGGGCACCCCTACTGAGATATTACATCAATACTTAGTTGAGCCTCTTTTTGCAAATATAACAGCCTCTAGACTCTGTCCTTCTATAGCCTTTGATAAGTGTCTGGATTGTGGATGAAGGTATTTTTGACCATTCTTCCATACAAAATCCTTCCAGTTCAGTTAAATTTGATGGCTGCCGAGCATGGACAGCCTGCTTCAAATCATCCCATAGATTTTTGATGATATTCAAGTCCAGGGACTGTGACAGCTATTCCAGAACATTGTACTTCTCCCTCTGCATGAATGCCTTTGTAGATTTCGAACTGTGTTTTGGGTCATTGTCTTGTTGGAATATCCAACCCCTGCGTAACTTCAACTTTGTGACTGATGCTTGAACATTATCCTGAAGAATTTGTTGATATTGGGTTGAATTCATCCAACCCTCGACTTTAACAAGGGCCCCAGTCCCTGAGCTAGGCACACAGCCCCACAGCATGATGGAACCTCCACCAAATTTGACAGTATGTAGCTGGTGTTTTTCTTAGAATGCAGTGTTCTTCTGCCAGGAAAAGCGCTTTTTATTATGACCAAATAATTCAATTTTTTGTCTCATCAGTCCAAACACTTTGTTCCAAAATGAACCTGGCTTGTCTAAATGAACGTTTGCATACAACAAGCAACTTTGTTTGTGGCTTGAGTGCAGAAAGGGCTTCTTTCTCATCACCCTGCCATACAGATGTTCTTTCTGCAAATTGTGCTGAATTGTAGAACGATGTACAGATACACCATCTGCAGTAAGATGTTCTTGCAGGTCTTTGGATAATCTGTGGGTTGTCTGTAACCATTCTCACAATCCTGCGCATATGCCGCTCTTGTATTTTTCTTGGCCAGCCAGACCTGGGTTTAACCCTTTAACCGCCAACTCCCTAAATATTCCCCACGCCAGGCAAAATCTGAACAATTTTCGTTTTTTTACTTTTTTACATTTTTTTTACATTTTTTACATTTATTCAAGCAGTATTGACCACTAAATGTTGTGCAAGTTCTAGAAATGGGCAAACACATAATAAAACACAAAATGTACCTTTTCTCAGGCTTCCACAACAATAAACTTTCATCAACTGTAACTGACGGTCCTGGCATGTAGGGCAACTGAATTGCTTCAAATAAATGGTCAATCAAAGGACGTAGCTTGAACAAGCGGTCGCGGTTTGGATCTTTCTTATCTGGCTCATTTCTGTTGTCATTCAAATGAAAGAATTTCAGCAGCAAAGAGAATCGGTTACGTGTCATGATACCTGCAAAAATAGGTGTTGCATACATAGGATCTGTATACCAGTACATCTCAATATCTGGTTTTCTGATTATTCCCATCAACATCAAAATCCCAATGAATTTTTTCATTTCGTTTTCATCAGTGTCTACCCAAGCACGAACACGGGAATGTGGAGGTAAATTGGGATTTTTCTCAATAAACTGTGCTGCATACAGATTTGTCTGATGAGCAAAATGTCTGATCAAATCAGGTGACACAAACAGCTCATAAAACTGCTCAGCAGTGTAATTGTTTACATCAACAATAAAGCCACACGTTGCCTCAAACGGATGCAGAAAAGGTAGTTCACCTCGGGCAGCAGTCCAGTTGAGATGCTGGGGATACACCCACTCATCGCCATCATCCGATGCGCCGTTATTCACAGTATCATGCAGTGCATGTTGATGATCATCATTGTCGCTAAAATCTTCTTCAGAACTGCTACAATCATGATCAGAATTATTGTCCAAAATCGCCTGCAAAACCTCACTTGAAGTCAGTTTACGTTTCGCCATATTCACAGCTTTCACTTTCGAATCACATCACGTGATCGGCCAATACAAGCGCAGAGTTGTCGAAATACAACGTAGTAATAATACCCACGCCAAACTGTCAGTTATACTACGCGCCAGGCATTCACATAACCACAGGCAAATGTGCCGGATAATTCCGGCAGTAAGGCGTCAGCAATAAAGCTACGATGCCGGATATATCCGGCAGAGGGCGGTTAAGGGGTTAACAGCAACTGTGCCTGTGGCCTTCCATTTCCTGATTTACATTCCTTACAGTTGAAACTGACAGTTTAAACCTCTGAGATAGTTTTTTATAGCCTTCCTCTAAACCATGATACTGAACAATCTTTGTTTTCAGATCTTTTGAGAGTTGCTTTGAGGATGCCATGCTGTCACTCTGCAGAGGAGAGTCAAAGGGAAGCACAACTTGCAATTGACCACCTTAAATACCTTTTCTCATGATTGGACACGCCTGTCTATGACGTTCAAGGCTTAACGAGCTAATCCAACCAATTTGGTGTTGCAAGTAATCAGTATTGAGCAGTTACATGCATTCAAATCAGAAAAATTACAAGGGTACCCAAAATTTTGCACAGCCAGTTTTTCACATTTAATTTAATTTCATAGAACTAAATACTGCTTCACTGAAAATCTTTATTCGGAATACACCCCAGTACTCAGATGTTCCTAGGAAATGAAAGACATATCACTGTTATCTTTTTTGTTGAAGGTAAAGTAAATTATTATACAGGCTGAGAGGGGTTCCCAAACTTTTTCATATGACGGTTTTCTCCCCACATGCACATATTATTTTATGCAGAACTTTTGTCCAACATTGGTCTCCTTTCAGACTCAAGAATATCACATACACTTAATAAAGTTTTATCCCAGACAAAGTGTAAGAATAATAATTACTATAACTGTCCCATTTGAATGAAAAAAACGTAAAGGTACTGATATTCAAAACAATCTTCAAACAACTAAATGTTTACTAAATTCTAATAAATCTGCTATATTTAAATTTCCTGTAAGTATATGATTTGTATTGAAATAAAAAATTGTCCGGAATGTACGTTTTTCACACTTTTGACTGATGTTAGGGGCAATGCCATAGTGATACACCATACTTCATTAACGTTATTGAACGATGTCTTTCTCATACTGGCATCTCCTTTTAAAGGTTATTAGGAAGCTCAGAAAACAGACATAAGGTAAGAAAGACATTTAAGAAGATGTGCTATAATATAATTTGTTCATAAAATAAGTAAAATAGCATTCTTATAAAAAAAATAGGCTGAAGTAAATAGAAACGTGTTAACAGTTTCATCCTTTTTTGTTGCTGGAGATAAAATCAAATGTCTATTAGCCCCATTGTTAAAAGTTTTTGTATATCTTTTCTACATGCTATTGCAAATTTCCTGATTAGCAACCTCTGTAATTAGTAGGTCCATAAATGAATATATAGTTTACCACGTATCATGTATATTCACCCTACCTCTGGGTGCTTGCAATCCCACTTTACAGCCAAAATGGTTTACATGTAGAAGCAGCCTTTTGTAAATTAACATTACAATAATTTTTATTATATTCCTTTATTCCTTCCCCAGTTTCATTTCATTATTTGAAGTGTCATGGGATTTGGTCACAATGTAGATGACATTCTGTTCCTTTATTAAATGGAATCTCATTCTCTTTAGATGCAAATCACAATTCTTTTCTAAAAGGGCAATGCTGCCTTTCTTCATTGGCATGGGAGAAATGTTAAGCACCTGTTTTATCAGACAGCTTCATCAAAAATTCTCCTGGTATCTGCAGGTTCCTAATTTTCACAAATGTCTCCATTATGATGTCTTATAATTTTCCATGTGCTATTGCAAGATCCAAGATAAATCAATGAGGGTGATTTGCAGTTTCTAAAGAGGAGATTGTATTTGCAAAGTGTAAAGAATAGCAAAAAGGCTTGTAATTATAAAGCATTATAGTATGAGTAATTCTTTTTCTAAATATAAAAACACTTGAGTAACATGTTGCTTCTACCAAGCATCCTGATTCAAGCTTTCTTCCAATGTTTGATGGTATTCACATTCAGAATTTGTCTCTGTCCCACAAGGCAAATGGTGAATTCCTTGCAAAAAGTTCTATAATTTTGAAAATTAGTAGAAATAAGAAGTAAAAATTTTTTTTTTAATGTTTGGAGGATGCCAGGTATTAATGTTACTTACAGTAATCGAAGTAAGCTACAGATCATTTTAAATCTAGTATTCAGATTTTTCCTCTTTAATATACAGTATACCAACTTTAACAAAGGCAAGGAAATACAGATTGTCACACATGTGAGCTTGGGAGATAACTTCAGTGCTCATCTAATGGTGATTCCACCCAATGTCGAAGGTTGGCGCTGATGCCTAGTGCTTTTCCTCTACTTTCTTCTGCCGACCTGACAACTGGCGACAGAAAGACAAGTGACATTAAATTCGGTCCCCTGAAACCACCTCTATTGTGGACTTGTGTCTGAAAAGACATGATCACTTCCTTTTAAATTCACTTTAATTTTTTTTTACCAATTATACAGTGTAAGAAAGCACAAAGAAACTCATAAAGGTTCTGTGGCACCTGTAGGCAAACTCCGTATCTTGTAAATAGTGCTAAAGAGCGCAAAAAAATGTGTGTTAACGCTGCAAGACTAATCCTGGTGAATCAGTCGAAACTCCCCAGGATGGTGGTTTAAGAGAGGAAGAGGCGGATAGAGGAGGGTTGACTCCAGAAGTGACGTCATGGAAGTTGACATGTCAATCTTCCTTTTATGCAGAGGGGAAATAGGAATAGAAACCATTTTTGCTAGATGCCATTGGTGGCCCGGGGTTATATCATTATCTAAGCTTGTTCTCCAAGCACATGCACATGACAACAGGATCACTGGCTTATGCCCCAACCCTTTATGATCTCTTTTGCCTACACTGGTGTACTCAGCAGGATTTTCAACTGGTGAATGTTAGAATCAGTGCAACTAACCCTTTTGGTAGATATCTTAACAGAGATGGAGCAGGTTTTGTGGGCTCAAGTGGGCAACCAACAGACTCAACTCGCTGAGTCGGGAGCAACACGGATGTCTCTCTGTGAGGAAAAAGCATTCTGGCCCTAATTATACAGCTTTGCCCAAAGGAGCGTAAAGCTCGTACTTTATTAAGGGGGCAGCTGGAGACTATGATCAGCTCAAAGCTGAGATGCTTGCCTTCTGCGCTGTGACTGTGAACCAGTGTACTCCCAAGCATTTGAGGTGGGTCACATCATCCCGAACTGTCCACACCTAAATTTGCAAATGGACTGCAGATGGGCCCAGGGAGGAAGATATTGTGCTTTTGCTAACCCTACCTCCTGTCCATGAACTGCTCTCACTGCTATGTATTCCTGGACCAGTCTTACATGTATTCATGGAGAATTTTGAGTTGTATCGCACTACCACTTGTGTGTCATAATGTGAAACCCTCCTTTCTCGGTCATACTGGAGGATGACTCGTCCAAAAGAAACAGCTAGGAAGTATAACATCCAACTGTAAACACAATGGGCCTAACCATGGATGGGGAAATCCCACTCCAAACTGTCTCCACACCAATGTATTAACCTGACTTGAGGGAGGGTTAACATGGCCACCCAATGTGGGTGAAGTCCCATTGTCACATTCTGATGCCTCTACAGAGGTAACAGACAAGACATTCTGGGTTGAAATTCTGCCCCAGGAGGCTGTGGCCGATCCTCTTCCTGAATTACATTTTCAGTTCTGGCAGTTGTTGCCCTCCTTTAAACAGACACAATGCAATGATGATTTCCTTTACTTTGCCAAGAATGCAGTTGTTCTTGTAGATGTGTAAAGAAATTCACACCCCGCGCCACAAGGGTTGCATGCAACCCTTGCATTTTGTCATTGAAAACTACTTGTTATGTCAAGTCTCTATGGGGTTCTCACCCTTAGAATTAGTATATGGTAGGCAACCCTGGGGCCTATTAAACATTCAAAATGACTGGTTGGGAGAATGAGGCCCTCACTTCCACTATTATTCTGTGTGGTGTAGCGGGTCCACAGCTCAAGTTAACAGGGCCACTTTTTAACACTTTTTTCACACTCTCAGCTTAGCGAGGGGCCGTGGCGTGTGTGGCAGATCAGTTCATGGGGAATTCGTGATGTGTGCAAACCTCGCTTAAGTGCACAGGTGAGGAGTTGTCCGCATCCATAATTGTTCCCGGGAGCTGCTGATTGCCACAGCTGATCCATGTCCCCGTGATATATAGAAGCATGAGGCGGCGAGTAGGGGAGAAAAATAAAAGAAAGAGACGGAGGTTGCAGGGAAGAAGGCGGCAGGAAGCAGGGAGAGGATAGCTGGTGTGAGAGTGAGAGCGAGCGAGCAAGCGAGAGTGAGAGGCTCGATGGAGCAAAGGCAGGCAGCTGGGAGGTGAGCCCCTGCAGAGGAGTGTTTGGCAGACACTCGGTGGGGCTGAAGAAAGCAGTCGCTCCAGCTGAGCGATCATGGAGCTGGAGTGACCGGTATTGAAGACGACTGGAGGCTTTAGGCAGGTTTAGCCCCAGCGTGAGCCCCCTGGCCACTGGGGAAAGAACCCAAGTCTCAGTCCGGATGGAGCCTGACGTTTCCAGGGATCAGAGGGCTACCGGACCAGTGTGGAAGGCAACTGCGCCTGCAGGTAGGGCGACTCCCCTGTTGCAAAGCAGGGGAGCAGCCAGGTAGAAAGAAGAAGGCACCGTGCTTTGGATTTTAAGAGACTGCTTCCAGCCATTGTTTTAACCTTGTTGTTTTTAAAAGATTTTTTTCCATTGGATTTTAACCTCCACCTTTCACCCATTTTAATGGATTATTTATTTGAAGACTTTTGAATACACTGCACTATTTATTTGGACACTGTTTTGATTTTTGTTGTTTTTAATAAAAGCACTTTGCCCATTTTGCACCATCCCCTTGCTTTGTTGTGCCTCACTGCCAAGCTCATCGGTGACATTACCGACAGTGTCGGGTTCAGGGCTCCCAGAAGGACGATGGGAGCATGGAGTGAACCCGCATCATCAAATTCTGAAATATATTGTGCATACATGCAACAGATTTAATAAACTAAACCCATTTTAAAAGAGAACATTGAATGTGCACAAACAGCACAGGCCCAGTTATATAATCATGACTCAACCCTCCAAGAGTTCAATCCCAGCAACTGAGCCATGGTACTTATTCCCATCTCACACCCTAAATTACTGTCATATTGGCAGGGACCCTATTATATCAAAGAGAGGAAAGGCTTAGTGCATCGACCAGTGAAGCAGATTTATCACGCCATCTTACTGAAGCAGGGATCTAAAATAAAACTGGAAGAAACAGAAACCTAAACCCTACTCTGGTTAGCCACATTCAGTCTTTGCCCATACAGAACACCTGAATTTGAGCACTTATTTGATACCCCAACAATGACATGAGCTGGAATCAGCCACCCAGTCCATCTGGAAAATGGTGGCTAAAAAACCAGGAAGGAGCTCTCTGGCTGCATACAACATTGTTACTGACCTGGGAGTAGTTGTCAGAAAACATCCATATCGACTTCCTGAGGCACAGTGAATGGAAGTGGAGCTTGAGATCAGGCGAATTATAGACCTTTTTGTTATTGAGGAGAGTTTTAGTCCCTGGTCGAGTCCTGTCATCTTGGTTCCAAGTCCGATGGCAGTTAGGCTTTTGCAATGACTTCCACCGGCTTAATGAAGTCTCCTGATTGAATGCATTCCCGTGATTGGATGAGCTCCTTGAGCATCTCAGAAATGTGCAATATTTGACTACACTTGACATTACGAAAGGGTACTGCCAAATTCTTTTAACTCAGTCTGCTAAGGAAAAGACCGCTTCAGTACCCCTAGTAGACGCTGGCAGTACCGTGCCCTCCCATTTGGATAAAGCCCCACAATTCCTATAGTGTCACCTACCTGCATGATGTTATTATCTATTCCAGCACATGGCAAGAGCATGTGTAGTATATTTGAGCTATGCTATCACACTGTGAAGCGGAACACTTCAGATAAACCCAAAATGATGTTTCTTCAAGCTAATCGAGGCCAAATATTTGGGCTACATGGTGAAGGGAAAGATAGTTTGAACAAAGTGCTCCAAAGTTACTGCCATTTTATACTGGCCCCATCTGCAAGCAAAGTGGCAAGTGCAGGCTTATTTAGGATTGGCAGGGTACTATAGTTGATTTGTCCCTCGCCTTTCTGATAGGTCCACACCCTTGACTAACCTAATAGAAAAGCACAGTGAATTGAGATGATGAAAAATAGGTTGCATTTTGTAACCTAAAGCAGGCCCTCACATCAGTACCTATTCTGATGACTCCTGACTTTTTTCTCCCTTTTATCTTCCAGGCTGTTGCTTCAGAAACTGGTCTAGGTGCAGTGCTGATCCAAAGTATCGATGGCGCTGAACGCCCAATGATGTACCTGAGCTGGAAACATTTGGACCAGGAGATCAAGTGTGCCACAGTGGAATGGGAAGCCTTGGCAATTAAATGCGCCATCCAACAGGTGATGTGCTACTTTCTCAGCCAAGAGTTCCCTCTTGTCACTGACCATGTAACCCTACAGTGAATGGCTTTTCAAGAGGATTCAAATCCTCACATAACTTCGTAGTTTTTAGACCTCCTGCTGTTTAAGCTCAAGGTTCAACAGTGCCATGGCCAATGCCAACGTCAGTGCTCTCTCTACGATATATGACCTCTTTGGAGCTTGGGAGACAACTTCAGGGTTCTTCTAATGGTAATTCAACCCCATGTCAAGGGTTGGCACTGTTGCCTAATGCCTCTCATTTCTTCTGTAGACCTAACCTAAGATAAGTGAAATCACTTCCGTGTTCTGGTCCCCTGAAACAGCCACTTACACCTTATCAGCCTCTAAACCAGCTCCGCCGCCATCTTGCTTCAGTCGAAAAGAAGTTATCAATGTTCTGTCAATTTGCTTTTTTATTTTTCTGCCAATAATACAGGCTGGTGTCCCAACCCTTTTGGATCTTTTTTGTCTTTTTATCGTACAAGATAAAGATTAAGGCTGATGAAACCTGTTTAGTCTTGAGTAGAGGACATTGCACGGGGACCTAGTTCAGATCTTCAAAATTTTCAAAGGCGTTGATAAGTAGATCTTTCCACTAAACAGTGAATCATGTAGTTGAGGACAATAGTAGAAATTAAAGGGAACTGCATTTACGACTGAAGCCATGATGCTCTGCTTTGCTCAAAGAGTTGAAGGAATCTGGAACAAACTACCAAGACATGTACATGTAACTTGACAGATATTTAAGTATATGAATGACATATTGGGACAACTTATCTATTAGCTAAGGTGCTGGGAGAAATAGCTGTCTAAGCTAGCCGTAAGGTGGGAAAATTCGGCAAACAAGGTCACCGGTGAACACAACAAATGCACTTTGGCGAATTTCACTGATCAGCACTATTTAAGTTATGTCTACATGCAATTAAAAAAATTAAGGCTTTCCAAATTCCTTTGTTGACAGAGACCCATAGTCACACAAAACCAGTATGATTAAACATGGGCTTTTCAAGTTAGTGAATTAGCACAATCCATATTTAAAGAGCAGGTGTTTTTTTGTACAATCACTCAAGCTTTTTATATATATGGTGCTGCCTACTTTAAATATATTACCTTTCTTTCTAATAAAATGGTGCAAGCCAATAAATGAACTCATTCTCTAGAAAGATGTTAGTGCTGGCTGTTCAGAGTCCTTAGTTTTTTAACTGAGTTCATAATGATTTAGCACACTGAAGTAACCACTGCAGGATTTCACATCATCCTTATAACAATATAAATTATATACAAAATTATGACCTTTTTCATATTTTCTTCCACTGAGCAATTACTATCCTTGTTCTATAAAACCATATAATTAAATGTAAAAATTATATTAATTATTTTCAAAAATAAAACAAATAATTACAATTAATTATTTCTAATGAATTACAAACATATTTAATTTTCTTATTTTGGCTCTTACAGTTGGCTTGACCAAAGGATAATTGCAGGTGTTATTGGAGGAGTCAAACTTAAAGAAGTCTATTGTATTGACTCTGGACAGAATTTTAAATGTTGTTGTCTCAACAAAAGAAGGGCCACACTTTGATGGCCAAAGACAAGTATCAAGCATAGGAGGCATTGACATTTTTAGAAACAACTAGAACTCCTATCTCTTTCATGTTCATGTCATTTCAGTCATTTTAAAAGAAATTATTTTGACTGCTAAGGCAAAAAAATGAATATTAGGCATGTCTAATACCCATTACTTATGGCACTGTATAAAAATAGGTCTAATTAAAGCATAATTGCACAATATTGTTGCTAGAAGAGAGAGAATTGCAATTTATATTTTGATAAAATTCCATAACAGTGGAAATATAGGAATGTAGATGCAAATTCATATCAATAAATGGACTCTCTAAACAGATTTTACAGTAATTATCCATCACAGTTACAGCATATCAAATAAGGCCATTTGCCTCTTCTGGCTAAACTTTTGATTATAGTCAACACATTAAGGGCCAATTCGTGCACAAGGAAGAATAAGCCAATGTAGTCTGCTCCCTGGGTCTATAAGGTTACTGATAAAGCATCAGTGTCAGGCATAGATACCTACTAAAGTGTCTTGCTGTAAGTAGGGGTGGTTGTAAATACTGTATGCATTTGCCCAAAGTTGAGATGGAAGATGTAAGCTTTTTTGCTTTTCAAACTCACAGACCCACTGTGCCTTTCAGAACCTCAGAGAAAAAAAAATCTACAAATAGTGTGACTGACTTGAAGAAATATTTTCAGACATCATATGTTTCAGGAGAGATAAAATGACTGATTATTCCCCATCATTTTCATTAACTGATGGTTAAATGTTTTATTGTCCAAAGTCAGCTCTAATGAAAGTTTGCTTTGCTTTCTCTTGTCTTACACGTTTCGGGACTTTTTTTTCCAGAAATAAACTCTATAAGTCACAAATAATATAAAAGTGATATGTAATTTTAAGTATATATGTAGTTTGTTCAGATGCATCCTTTTCACATTTACATTATGAATGTAAGTGATAAACAAACCCCACTGAATTGTTTTCACCTGACATTTGTCAAAATCACATAAATGTTCAGAAACTTTGCTGAACTCTGCAAAATGCATTAAAGTCAAAGAGTAAGGAGGAAATGAACTAGTTTTGAGTGGATTATAATGGTGCAATGGTCTGTTAAATGTCCTTGAGTGATCGGGAAAAGTCTATCAAGCTATGTTGGACCAATTAGTATGGCCAAATATATGATATGAGCTTTGATGCAGCATTACTATTCACTACACCACTGTGCCACAACCAACAACAGATGCAGACGGAGCGAATACAAAAAAAACACAATAAAACAAATGGCCACAAACCAGCAATAAATAAATAAAATATAGATCACTGCATTCACAGAGTTCCAATCCTGGGCACAGATAGGCCTTACAATGAAAAGGCAGCTTGGGCTGGTTCTCCACCTTGTTTGAGGTCACTGCTTTGTGCACAACGGGGACATATTTTTGTTTCCCATATATCTGTGTAGATGCTTCATACTTTCTTCTTCCATCAAGAAGAAAAATGTGCATTGTACACAGTAATAAATCTTTTTGTATTATTTCACAGTATGTCCTATTTTTTCTGATGAGGGGAGGGCTCTTTTAAGGCTTGTTTTAAGAACATTGCAGGGCACATAGCTAATTTACATGCATAATTAGCCATGCGGTGCTGAGCTTCCATTGCACAGTGATTAGTGTTATATATCTGGTAGCAGTGCTCATAATACTGCAAGTTTTTTTTTTGTTTATTTTTTTAAAAACATGCAGGATGGAAATCTGGCGGTGTTTTCCAACCTTTGTGGCTTTGGGGCCTGTTTTTACCTTTTTAAGTGCACTAATGACCCATAAACACAAATGGCAACAATTGAAACAACTGCAAGTGGAAGAAACAAGTGTGGATATAGACAGGGAAAAATACAGCATTGCACTATGGAGAGGCTTGGTTTTCAATGCATCTCAGTATCTGAAATGGCATTTTTTTCTTGTGTGCCTGCAACCCAGTGATGTCCACATCATTAACTATCTTACAGTAGGCATGTGCTAAAGTTATGCTACAGTTCTGTGATGTCACACTGGCCTCAGAAACCATCATAGAAAAAACGCTTCCAACGGCAAATTTCCAAAAAAATATTCAGAGAACAAGGTCAGCAGCGAACACAGCATACGAGCTGCAAAAAACCTTTAGAGAATTGTGACAATCAATACTAATTATGACTATCTAGTCCTTATTCTAAGCTCTAATAAAAAAAACTATAAGAAAGACTGTCCACATGACAGACAGACTTACACACATCTATAAATGCCATTTTGCATTCTCAGTAAACCTAGAAGTCTGATTTTGTGAAACTGAAAAAAATAAGTAAATGAAAATACATTCCATAAAGTAAAGAACATTTACAGACTTGCATGCTAATTCTTCTTTAAATACAATGTTATGCTACATGACCATTAGTGCATTACAGCATTAATTTAATAACAATTTTAACACATATATATTAATTTATAATAAATAATTTATATATTAACTACTATATTAAAAACAAAAAGATTTTTGTAGCAATTACTGAGGTATCTAACTTAGAATATGTAAATGAATCAGTAGTTTAAGGCATAAGCAAATATGCACATGATAATAAAATTTACTAGTTTGACTTTGCACATTATAGTCAATATTGACATATTTATTTATAACTTGTAAAGTTTTATAAGCTGGTCATGTTTTGGCTCAGTTTGTATCTCATTATTGTTTGGCTGTTAAATAAGGAAAAAGAAACAATTAAGGGGTCTGATTCTTTAAGAGCAAGTCATTTAACATTAATTCATAGAAGTTAATTAGCAGATAAAAACAGGTCACTATTTAAGAAAAGGGTTAGAATGAAAACCTGCAGCCACTGCAGCCCTCCAGTACCATAGTTGGTGGACCCCTGATTTAGAGATTATGTATTAGGATTTCAAAAAAGATATAGGAATCTTTTTAGGATTTGAATTTAAGAATGATTAATGAAATACAAGCATGTCTAGTTATTAGGATTTGGTGCCAGATCTTTGGTCTCCCTAACCTTTGTTTTTTGTTCTCATCTCCTGGTCCCTCCCTCATAAATATACTCCATTATTTTATTTTATTTTATTTTATTTTTTTTTTGACAGATGCTAGTTAATATTGTTAAGAGGGGAGGCTTTGTCATCATTTGATTTTTTTTTATCAACTTTGGTCTAGAAACCTCTATTATTTAAAATAAAATGTTGTTTTAGATATATATGATTCAATGATTGAGGTTTCAGACTTTCCATTTAATATTTGATTTTAAATTATTTAAAATTGACAGTAAATTCCAGTTATTTTCTTTGCCCAGCTATTTTCTTTGGTTACTGAGAAGGGGAAACCACGATCCCCTTTCCCCAGACACTTTCCTATAATTTTTAATGATACAGAAGTAAGACCTATTGATCTGTTATTTCTACAATCCTATTTGTCTCCCTTCTTGAAGATTGGGGTCATATTTGCAACTTTCCAGTCCTCAGGTACTTCTCCTTTTTCAAGTGACTGCTTAAATGCAGCTAATAAAGTTTATAGACGCCTTTCATTTATTTTAATAGAATTAGTAAAATCCCATCAATTCGAGGGGTTTTATTAGTCTTTAACATACTGAGGGCTTGAAACTCATCTGTCTCTTAGATTTTTCTATGAAGTCAAGAGTTTGTTTTTATTTCTGCATGAGGCATTCTATTTGTTTTTGACTTTAAAAACTACTTGTGTGAAACATTTGTTCAGTTCATTTGCTGTTTCCTTCTCATTTTCAAATATTTCTCCTTTTGTGTCCCTGAGGTTTCTTATATTCCCTTTTATCATCTTTTTCCTAGAGTAGTACTCAAAATAGTGCTTGCTATTTGTTTTGGCTCCCTAGAATTCCTTTTTTTCAGTTTCACTTTGGACCTTTCAAATGCTTTTTTGATCTTTTGCTGTGCTGTGCAGTATTCCTCTAAATCAGAATTATTTGTCTATTCTTTAATTTTCTTGTACGGTGATATGTAACATGCAGATTAATAATTAATTGTACTTGCATCAGCAACAGTTATATTAATTTAGGCTATGTAAGCACAATGAACAAAGTTACAGGAGATCATGTGGTTTATTTCTTCCCATAAAATATATCTCACATATGTGAATGTTTATTATAACTGTTTTTTACATTTTTTGTACACAGTTGTTTAGTTCAGTGTTGCAAAAAGCTAGTGTTTCTAAGAAAGTGTATCATAAAAAGATATTTTTTATATTTGGTATCCCCCATAAACAGACATTTCTTTTTGAAGAATATATACTGTACATTGTGACTGCTATGTCACATTTCTTCCTAAATACATGATATAGTAATTACTCTTTTTTTGATAATAAAGAAACCAGTTTTAGGTTTTCTTAATAGTTATAGTAGTGCCAGTCATTTGACTACTTCAGAAGGAAGACATCCTCTCTTTCAGTTAGTAACCCACAGATTACCATCTTGTGGATAGTGAGAAATAACTTAAACATAATATATAAACCATTCTTCTTCAAGTTTCTGACCCAGAGTTTACGGCAAACTTGTGAAATTGCTCCCCACATCATTATAAAAGAGATCAAGACTTCCTATACTACGAAGCCTCCCACTGAAGAAAGGCTAGACCTGCTCCAGAGAAAGCTTAGCCAAAACTGGAATATATTAGACAATGTACTTGTCCTTTAAACAATCTTAATTTGTCTTGTTTGTTGGTGTAACTAACTCCTCATTTCAATAACTTACGCATGCATTGTACTGTACATGCTGTTACACATGTCTCTTTGGTAGTTGTATACCACCACACGTTTAATCACTAGATGATTCAGTTCCATTTAAAACAGACATGAGATCTGGCCAATTAAATGCCTTATGATTGAGAAGTTTATAACTTTGTGAACAAGTGTGCTGGCTGTGTATATTTGCTTTGACCATGTATGGAGAATGTGAAAAAATTGCTACAAGTGAAAAATGTAGCCCTCAGCCAAAGAAAAATAGACTAGAATATCCAACTATGAAAAAGAACATGATTTTGTAAATTATAGTACAGCAGTCAGTGACATACTGTGTATTATGGTTTGCTTTGTAAAGTGCCTTAGCTGATGAATAAATAATAACAATAATACTAGCATGTTACTCTTTAAAAAACAATTGGATCTGAAATTGAAATTGGAGTGTAAGTTTATGTTTTGAAGAAGAACACACTGCCTTAAATAGAGATGGTAAAGAAGATAGAAGCAGCAGTTCAACCTTAAATTACACCTGTCGTGTTTGTAGTTGTAGGTGTTATCACATGATTAACTTGATCATCAATCCCATAATCCATAGCTCACATTTGAGAAATGATTTGTAAAAGAAATCCTTTCTTGTTTTAAGGGATTAATATTGGTTTTGTACAAGAGTTCTGCACCACTAATTAAAGATGTCCAATTTTAATTGGCACTCCTTCATAGTCAGTATCAAGAATAAAACTGAAAAGTGATACTTGTCTTGGTGCTTTCTAAATGTTGTCTGCCTTGAAATTCCATCCATCCATTATCCAACCCGCTATATCCTTGACTATAGAGTCACGGGGGTCTGCTGGAGCCAATCCCAGCCAACACAGAGCTCAAGGCAGGAAATAAACTCTGGGCAGGGTGCCAGCCCAATGCAGGGCGCGCACACACACACACACAAAGCACAATTTAGAATCGCCAATGCACCTAACCTGCATGTCTTTGGACTGTGGGAGGAAACCAGAGCACCCGGAGGAAACCCACACAGACATGGGGAAAACATGCAAACTCCACGCAGGGAGGACCCGGGAAGCGAACCCGTCTCCTAACTCCGAGGCAGCAGCGCTACCCACTGCACCACCGTGTCGCCTGCCTTGAAATTATAAAACTAAATACACACCCCTGCTTATAATCATGTCTGTCCCAGGAGGCTGAATTGTATTAAAAATATATGTTCCCAGCATATTCAAAATTAAATAAATCTGTAGGGCTAATCGAGAGTAACCAAAGCATCAGCCAGGTAAAATTCCTTGTGGGAAGTATGAGGAAATAGTATGTACTGGATTAAGTAAACAATACTGGTTTACTGTCAGTTTAGAAATATCACAAGAAAGAGATTAATCTCTCTATTATAATAAAAAAAATCTTGGGATGAGATGTGACTTTTTGGAATGAAGTCCTGTGAGACAGAGACTTTTAACATGAGATTCTTTCAAGTCACGCCCTACTTACAACCATTTTCAAACAAGACCACAGTCATCTAACCTCTCAGTTGTGAGAATGCTTTTACCAGACACACTGCCCTGTGCTCTCAGCTCTTATAAAGTTTTATCAGGACAATAATTTTATACGTTCTAGACACGTCAATGACTAAGCGAAGAAGAAAGAGCTGGGACAAACTTTCGAAAAAGTCAGGTAATTTATTAGAGATAAAGAAACGTTGTCATGATGTCCAAACACGGAATCAAAATTCAATGTGATCTTGAAGAAAAGTTCATTCCAAATATTGTTTTCACTCAAGTTTTAAAGTAAAAGTGAAAATAATGCATATGTAACAATTCCCATGAAAATATCAATGTCTTTAAATTGTATATCCAGTTAACTAAACCCAGGGGTGATCGAGCAAAGCCCCCTAGTCCTTCAACAAATGAATTTTCATAACATGGTTGTCTAGTGTCACACATGTTCACCTGGGGCCTCATGTATAACGTCGTGCGTAGAACTCACACTATAACATGGCGTAAGCACAAAAGTGGGATTGTGTGTACACACAGAAAAATCCAGATTCAGGAATCTGTGCGCACGCAAACTTTCATGTTCTTCCACTACATAAATCCCGATCAGCGTGAAAAGTAACGCACGTGCACGCGCCTTCTGTCCCGCCCCAACTCCTCCCAGAATTACGCCTCTTTGAATATGCAAATCAATATAAATAGCCTTCTGTGAAAAGACAATGGGAAAAGCACAGGGGAAAATATAAGAATTTCAGCGAATACCAAGTGGAGGCAAAGAAAAAATGTACTATTTGTTGGTTTAAACAGTGGAATAATCAACAAAAGGAAGTTGATCGAGTGACAGAGTGTCAGAGAAACTCGAAAGATCAATTTCACAAAGTCGCACAGTGCCCAAAATAAAAAAGAAATCACATATCAAAGTCGCTGTGAAAAGGCAAGTCGTAGCCCACCATCTGAGTGTCATATGAAAGCTTATTAGGGTACAGACAAAGCTTATTAGGGTACAGACAAAAAAAATAGGCACACAGTGGGGAAAAAAGCATGAAATGTAACTTTAATCTCGAAATTTCCACTTTAATCACGTAGTTTATTTTGTCATTAAAGTAGAACATCATAAACTTCATCTTAAAATCGTTTATTTTACTAGTTTCTCAAGTAGCACGTTAAATGCTTTGTTCTGTATTTGATCTTCTATGTGCTCTATGTGTGTGAATCACTACGTGCTTCCGTTCTTTCTCTTTCTCCGACAGGACACAGAATCCATTACATTCGTGATATTACAGCTCTCTGAATAATTAAAATACTGAGATTTTATACTTGATATCTTTTTCATGATGATAGGAATGAAAGCATGTTATTAAACATGGGAACACGGTGGCAGAGTGCTTGTTCATGTCTCACGCAAGAGGCTCGCTGCGCCATGCACGACCTTCGATGAAATAATTTATTACAGAAGTACTGTCTCTTTCAAACGTACTAACCTCCAATTCCTGTCCTTCCTTTTCTTTCTCCAAAAACCCAATCGCCACACAATCAGCTATGTAACAGACGTGAAGCCAATTGTAAGCTTAAAACGCTGATTCTTCAAAACTTTTAAGGAACATTGAAATATCTTCGTAGTACATGTTTAATTATTATATCCGTCTATCCTTTCAGTGTTGCGTCAGCACCAGCAAGAATACAACGCAATGCAGGAACAATCCCTGAACTAGCTAGCGCTGCGGCACCGTGTCCTCACATGTTTAATTATTAACAATACAGATTATTTAAATGAAGCTAGAGTTTTATCTGTATAATATAATCAACATATTTTGCTGCATTTCATCTTAAAAATGAATACCGTCATCATATGTAAATATGCGCTTTATAAAGTGGCGCAGGTTGTGCAATATAACTGTAGTGCAAGTTTACAGTGAGGTAATTGTACTTATAAGTAAACAGTTCTACAAGGAGCACTTGATGGACTGATTGAGTGCGTTTAGAGTTCTTGGGATGAAACCTTTTCTAAACCGCGAAGTCCGTACTGGGATGTCCCTAAAGCGTTTTGCCGTGACTCAGGCAGCGTCTGCTTCATGCTGTATACCGATATTTCTCTTTCTGATCAGCTGCTGCTGTGATTCCCCACTCAGATACAGTGATATAAATACTCCGAGTGGTGCAGTAAGAGTAATATGGAAAAAGATGATCTGCTGTGGCAACCCTTAACGGGAGCAGCTGAAAGAAGAAGAAGATGCAGTGAGAGTTACAACGCTAAAGCAGTTACGGTATTTGGAATACTATGGCTATTCCCTGGACCATTATATTGCTGCAGGTTAATTACAATCAGATGCATTACAATAATAAACAATATGCAGTTAGTTTCAGTGTATTTATAAAGCCGCGTCAGGAATGTGGAGCTAAGAAAGAAAGGGTGACCACACAGGAACAGTAGCACTGCTTTGACGCTGGGTGCCGCCAGTCTGCAAAACCGAGCGGAGAAATTGCGTACGCCAAGGTATGAGTTACCGTGGAAATGTGCATGGCTTTACGCCAAGTTTAGGTTTTATACATCGCGATTTGAGCGTGGAAACGTTCGTACGCAACATTTCTGTGCGTACGCACCGTTTATACATGAGGCCCCTGGGGATCACATTCCTGGCATTTCCTCTGGTCGGTGCTCTATAAAAAGATGCATCACTATTAGAAAATGTTTCCTTCGGAAATTAGCCTTATACAGAATGAGACTCCAATGTGACCTGAAGAAGAATTCCCACCATTGAAAACCTTGCAGGCAGTTATAGCCTGTACTTTCAGTTATGTCCTTGTCTATTTTTTTTTCTTTTTGCTTTGTTTTTCAAACGACTACACTAGTTTTATGCAATGAAGAACTGGAGCTTCTGCCAAAATTAACCTTTATTTTGTCTTATTGACTTATTTAACCATTAACATCTTTTGAATGTTTTTTACAAAATAACAATTTAATAAGTGATTTGTACACTTTATTTATACATTTTTAAAAACCTGTAGGTAATGCTCTTAATTGGCTATCCTATACCAAAGACTTAGTTTTTGCTTTCTGAAGCTGAGTAATCTGTTTAGAGCTCCAGATTCCATTACTCTGTTTAACATGACTTGTTCTTTGTCAGTATTTACAAGTCAGTGTACTAACCTACCCTTTCTGAATATGGCCTTTGAACTCTGCTACATCAGTCAATCTCATCTAGAGTTTCAAAAAAATAGTAAACCATTACTATACTACAATTAGACCTGAATTCAGCATTAGTCAATGAAAACTCAACCTAAAGTTATGCTTACTGTTAAAGGTAGATCACATCTCTTTTGAACAAAGGCAAATTTACTGTTGTATTGCTGAACTGTATCTGCACCTCAAGCTGTTATTGATTCTTAACCAATAACTTTCAAGATCATTTGACATGGCTTATGGCAACCTAAAACTCATTTTAGAAACTGATGATTTTTATTTTAATGTGAACATTTTTTTTAACTCCTGCATAAACGACATGTTCTTCTTCTTCCTTTAGCTCTTTTTGTGCAGCTTGGTACATTGTGAATAAAGCACTCTCCAAAGTAACTGATAGATTTCAGTGGTTGTGGCTTCATCCACAACCTGTGTGGGTTTGCCCTGGCTGTCCCTGCCAATGTTTCTCTGATGGGTGGTTTCCAAGTGACGGTGCGGGCTGCCTCCACACTACCTGTTGCACCCAGGAGTCTCTTGAACCCGTTACCATTGATAATGTAACCAAGGGATGAGCCAGGCAAATGAGGACACTCTCAAAACAAGGGTTTGTGCTAAAGTGCTTTTATTAAAACAATCAAAAACAAAACAGCGTTCAAAATAAATAGTGCAGTGCTTCAAGTTCAATAAATAAATAATTCATTAAAACAGTGCTCGTGGAGGTCAAAAACAAGTCCCACAAATAATCTTTTAAAAATGAGGTTAAAACTCTAGGCAAGAGTCTATCCTTTAAAAACAAGTCCCAGTGCTTCACTTGTTTGGGTCCCGCAACCTGGAGAGACGTCAAACAAACAGGCACAGTCAACCTTCTGCCACAGGTCTAGGTCCCTGCTGTCTAATGGCTCCCAGCTGGGGTCCCAATCCAAACCTCCTTCTCTACCAAGACTTGGGTCCCTGTAGTCATCTGTAGCCCCAACAGGTGGCTACAAGGTGGCATCCAAGCATCCCTAACTCCCATTGCCTTCCCAGACTTAATGCAAGAGCGAGCTCTGGGTCACTCCAGCTCCCTGGTCACTCACCTAGAATGGCCTTCTTTTCTTCAGCCCCTGAGCGTTGACCGCACACTTCCACAAGGGACTCTCCTCATGGCTGCCTGCCTCTTCATCCTCTCACTCGCCAGCTCACACACTGGCTCTCTCCTGTTCCTACCTTTCTGTCCATCTTTTTCTTTCACCTCCATTCTCTCTGTTCCTTTTTCTTTTCATTTTTCTCTCTTCCCTTTCTGTCTCATGCATGCTTCTTATATGCTGGCTATTTGGGGCACAGGTGTAAGGAGCTGCCTTCTTCTTGGCATCATTGAGATGCATGACTGATCTTCCCACCTCCACATGTGTATGCAGCGAAGTCAACCAAGTACCTCACTTAGACGCAGAGCGAAAGGCACTCACACACACCTGTACCCAACTGGCACCTGCACCTTCTTGGGTCATGATTATTTATTTAAAATTAGCCACCTATTTTTAAGCCGCTGACCTGCTATACCACAATCCACTACAGTGCAATCACCAATGGTCAAAAGCTGGGAAGACATAAAATGTAGTGTTCACCCATAATACCAGGCAGCTACTAAGAACTGTTCCTGCTCAACTGGTAATTCAGCCACAGTAGGTGACACCTATTATGTTACAGCAACAAGAGTGGTAGAAAACATGAAGTCTTTACCTTGTCTGCACACTGACCTCCATGTTTCCTCTGGCATAAATTGCCATTCGAAAGATCTAGTGAGCTGTAGAGGTGGAATTTCAATACAGTGCCAGGTTCTGATTGTGGCCATAGTGTCCACAACTACTGGAAAACTGCTAATGTTTTTCAAAACCTACAATGATAACCTCTGCAATCAGCACTGGATGGTGCCAGGGTAGGTAAATCGATGTACCTATTTAAACAAAACTGTTTCCAGCCAAAACTGGTGTGGTCTGACACCTACCGCTGATTTATATAATCTTTATTTTATCTGTGTTATATCTCAAACAAAACTGTATTAGCTGCATTTTTGTAGCGAATTTGTCAATGTTTGCAACGAAATAGCCAGCAACACTGTATTTTTAGTGAAGTTGAGGTCTGCAACTAGTATACTAGAATACTAGTATACTGCCACACATGATAAAGTCCACAATGAGGAGAAAGAAAAGGATGAAAAAACAGAGCCCTGCAGAACACCACTGTTCATTCCAATAATGGGTGGCACAACTGTTCTCCTTGACTTGGTACCTAGACATAAAGTACAGACTTGAGGGGCCTGTACAAAATGTTGTGTTTGCAGATTTCCATGCTCACATTGAGATGTATAAAACTAAACTAGGCATAAAGCTACCCACATTTTCATGGTAGCCTCAGACCATGTGTATGCACATTTCTGCTTGGTTATGTAAACAGGTGGCACCCAGTGTCAAAGCAGTGTTACTGTTTCTGTGTGGTTTCCTTTTCTTTTTCAGATTTACATCCATGATGCAGGCATTGTCAAATACATCATAATTAATTGCATATCATTTACAAATTTAAGGCACTTGATTGTAATCATTATCTAACAATAAAATGGTGCACCGAATGGCCAAACTAATCCAACTACCATGGCTGCTTTAGCATTGTTAGAAGACATTGCAAATGGAAGAATTAGAAGAGAGCACATATTTAGCACTCATTCTGATTTCTTGTCCCATGATGATGATTAACTTCTAACTTAATTTAGATTTTCAGGACCTAGCCTCTTACAGTTGTGTGGGGCTGGCTTTGCTTAGGCAGACTTTGAGGAACTGTACTCTACCTGTTCCTTTGAAAGTTGTGTTCACCATCAGGTTTTTAGTCACAGGGCATGAATGGCTGACCGATAGGGTATTTCTCAGTCATCACTGGGTTGCGCCATGCCAGCTATATGGGATGATATTATCCGCTTGTCTTCCATATATATAAGATTTCCTTACATTGTGGTTAAACAGGCAAACATCACAGTTCAATTCATGGTTATGTCTGGTTTTCCCAATGTAATCTGAGCGGTCGACTGCGCATGCATTGCTATAAAGGCACCTTCAGAGAATAAATTTGCTTATGTAAAGCAAACTTTTCTCAACCTTAAATAAATAAATAATTAAACAATTAAAGAGAAAACAGAGTTTAAAATAGAGATTTAAGGCATTTTCAAACCGTGATCTTGCCCATTTTGAAAGTAATCTCCTATAATCTATGTGACTGTACATAGCGATCCTCTTAAGATTATACTTTAGTAACTCAATCTATATGGCATGTAATAGTCAGAAATATGGGGATGGAATAAGGGTAAATGAAAGAGGTCAGAAATACTGTAGTTTCGCATTTTGATGGTTTTACTTAAAAACTGTTAACTAAGTGCTTAGGAGGCAATGCTACTGGGCATGTACTGTAAGTCCATACACAGCACTAAGTCAAGAATAATTGTCAAAATACTTTTTTAAATATTAAATGTATCCATTTTTTCCTTGCCTGAAATATTCTGTTGATATTTGTCTAGAAAGTGACACTCAAAATGATTTCTGAGACCAGTCTCTTTTCATCCCTAGGCATAATTTTACTTTTCAGGTTTTTTGAAAGTGGCATCATTTTTTTTTTTTTTTTTTTTTTTGTTCTTTATTTCATCTTATACGATTTCTCGTATTAGAAATTTGTTAGTTTTCGCATACCCCTTGGGGTTAGAGCGCAGGGTCAGCCATTGTACAGCGCCCCTGGAGCAATTACAGGTTAAGGGTCTTGCTCAAGGGCCCAGCAGAGTAGGATCTCTTTTGGCAGTGACGGGGATTCGAACCGGCAACCTTCTGGATACCAGCGCAGATCCTTAGCCTCAGAGCCACCACTCCGCCCCAATCTCATGGAGATTTTGCAAAATATTTTCATCTTTGAAAACAGCTTTGAAAAGTGTCTCTTTTCTCAGATGTCTTGATTTTTGCACCCTTGCGAAAGGGGACTTGTTCTTTCATATTTACTGGTAATCTATCTTGTAAGTCTACTCATTCCATTTCCCATCAACATTGCTAGTATCCAGGTCTGATCTGAGACATTTATTCTTGTATATCACGTATCAGTTCTTCTTTACCTTTAAAATAAATTCTTTTTAGTTAATTGCTTTGCATGGGCCTGATGAAGAGGGCTTTTAGCCCTTGAAACGTATTGCACATCCCCCCACCCCCATTTGAAAAGGTCAAGTGTTATTATAAAGTTAAGGAAGGGAGATTCACTCCTCAGAAGATGCAAAGGACACCTACTATGTATATTTTTCATCTGTATTTTTCAAAAAAACATTTTAATTTATTTGTTGGTCAGTTTGTTATTTTTTTACTTAAGGACATTTTGGTTTTTCTTATGGTTTCATATTACCTTTTTGTTGTATATATGTGTTTTATACCTGTATTTATTGATTCATTGGTTTAACTATTGTGTCTTAACATTCTACACCTTCTTTGTTGCTCTCTTTATATTGTTGCATATACATTTATTTTCATTATATCATTATACAGTATATTTTTTGTATTGTTTCTTTTGTTGCACTTACAAATTGATTTTGAAAAAACTTTTTTATTCATAAAATCTGTTGATGCGTTATCTATTTTTCAAGATTGCATTTTTATTTTAAAGATTTTTAAATGTTTCAGAATTTTTTTTAAATCAATTGGTTTAGCAAAAAGGTGGAACATCATAAGTCATCACTTATGTGAAAATGACCGCCTGTTCTCTTTAGTGGTACTTTAAGAACAAAGTCACTAACCTTTAAGGGGAGTTCTCTTTGTACCTCTTTGTTAAAGCAACAAACTCAAAAACAAGGTGATTCTCTGTTTCAGTTGTGAAAGAACCGGTCCATCAGCAAGCCACAAACACAAATACACAAAGTGTCCCGGGTTCAAATAAAGGATGGGTTTATTTACCATAATACCTTCACTGTTGCACAAGCACAAACACAAGTTTTCCTCTACACAATATTTTCTTCTCACCACCATACTACCTTCCTCCAGTCAAGTGTTGCTCTACTTCTTCCCAGCTCCGACTTGCCTGGATAAGGGATTGCGGTCCCTTTTATTAAGGACTCGGGAGTACTTCCAGCACCAGGGCTCCTGCCCAATTCAGTACTTCCAGGTCATACAAAATTCCAATATTTTGGGGAGTACATCTCCCTTCATTGCCCCCTTGCTGCGCCCCTGGACCCTAGCAGGGCTGATGCTGCAGAACTACAACTCCTGGCATTCCCTGCTGGTTCCTGAATGGGCACCAATAGGGAGGGCTGCTGCCATCTAGTGCCTGGGGGAATGAACGTTCTCCAGGGACAGTCCTTCCTTGTCCTCTTCTTTCATGGCGAGGGAAGCTGTTAAATCGAACCGGGGTGCCTTTATGTTCCCTCGGGGCCTCCCGTCCAGGTAAGGGATCTTCCGGACTCCTAGCTGGGATGCCCGTCCATCCTGTGTGGTTCCTACACAGTATTTTTGTAAATATAAATAAAAGTAGAATATTGCCTTTTTTCAATCATTTACCTTTATTGAAAAAGCCTCCCTGTATATGAATAGGGATCATTTAGTGCTCATCAAGATTATACCATACCAATCACAGGTAAAGCCTGTTTTTTTTTATAATTATAGCATATCTTTTTGTCATCATTGTTACCTGTCATATTTTAGGTTGAAACTTCTATAGTGTTTTTCTTTCTTTTGTTAACTCACCCAGCGTGGACAGGTTTCTTGTTTTGATGCTTGTTTTGTTGAGCCTTGACGAGTAAACATGTTTACTGATATCAAAGCCATTCTACTTGTTTTTAAATCTGTAACAACTGATCCTGGGAGTCACATCATGCAACTCATAGCACCTTTTACATCAATGCTCACTTGCAATATTAAAACATACTGTATTAAGATGAATTAATGTTCTATGCTCAAATCTACAGAATTATAGCAATATCTCAAATTCATAATAAAGCTTTATAATTTTAAATTCCTTCGATATTTCCATATTACTTAAACATGTAAGCAATGGAGTAATTTGAAAACAGTTCATTCAACAAAGTATTTGCATCATTCTTTCAAATTCCATTCCCAGTAATTGTTTGTGCATGAGCTTCAATTCCATATCCCCTATGACTTCGGTTACCTTATTTCCTGTGCCAAAACAGAGGACATAAAAATATATAAGACCAGCCACATAAATGTTATAAGAGTGTTTGCCTAATTTGGAATGTTTCTCCATTTAAGTGCAGAGGGGCTGGGGGTTGGTACTTCCACAAAAACCCAGACAAACTAACAGTTTTGTAAAAACCATCAGCACACACAATAAGCATCTAAAAGATGATATTTCTGGGGAAACCTGGACGTCTTTTAATCCTACCTATGACATCCAGGATAGGATAACTGGTGACTAAATTCCTGGGCATGGATGTCATCTTGCATGTGCCCTACAATGGAATGGCACCCTCTTCTGGGTTGTTTCCTGTCTTGTATCCAGTGCTGCTGGGATACACTTTAAGGAATATTCCACTGAAAAATTATATTTTGTTATATATTACTTACCTCATGTGGTTTGTAGTGATGATTGAGAAACATGTTTAATGTCATGCTTTCATGGAGAATGGAGACTTGTGTTGCATAATCCACATGTTACTTTGAAGACAGGACACTTGACTAATGAATGAAGGGAAAGAGACATGTCTTCAGTTCAAAAGCACAATTTCTTTTAAACGGGCTTCCGGTTTGTGGACTATTACCATTGTCCAGAGGGATTTATTTAATAGTTTGTTAGGAAAAAAGGCTTTTTGTTTTGCATGTTGTGTGCACACAAATGGAAGACTCGACGTGTGAATTATTCGACACAAGTAATGGGAGATCGTGTCATGGACATTTTTGCCATTGTTTGTTGTTGTCCAGTGTTAGTCTCCATAGGCTCCCATTCTATCAGAAATGTTAACGCTGTTCTTTATAAAAACTCGAGATAAATTTTTTTCTCAGCTATTACTTCAAATCACACGTGAATAAGTGAATAAAGATAAATGGAGAAGAAAAAGAAATGGGAAGATATTCTGCTTTCTCTGTGCTTTAAAGGCTTATTCTAAAATGTTTTTGATTAGATCCTGCCAGGTTTTCAAAAAGTTCTGCACAGATCCTCTAAGGGATTTTAGATTTTTCCAATTTCAAATAGTATTTAATATCAGTTACCCACTGACTTAAAAGAGGAGAGTTAGGATTCTTCCAGTTGAGCAAGATAAGTCTACGTGCCAATAGTGTAGTAAAGGCAATTACAGTTTGTTTCTCCTTCTCCACATTAAGCCCATCCGGGAGTACACCAAACACAGCTGTTAATGGGTTAGAAGGGACTGTGACACCAAGGTTGTCTGAAAGGCATTTAAAGATTTTGGCCCAAAATGATGTTAACTTGGTGCAGGCCCAAAACATGTGACCCAGTGAGGCTGGTACTTGATTGCAACGTTCGCAGTTTGGATCTTGCTCTGGAAACATTTTGGACAATTTTAAACAAGACAGATGTGCTTGATAATAATAATTTTGAGTTGAATAATTGAATGCTTTGCACATATGGAGCTCGAGTGAATTCTCTGCATTGCTACTTTCCACTCCTTTTCTGAGATATTGACTGAGAGATCCTTTTCCCACTGTCCTATTGGATCTTTGAAAAAGAGGGACTGTAAAATGGTTTTATATATTGCAGAAATGCTGTCTGAGTCTTTTAGACTGAGCAATATTTTTTCCAGCATAGAGGGAGGTGGGAGGTGAGGAAAATTGGGCAGGTTCTGTTTAACAAAGTTTCTAATTTGGAGGTAGTGAAAGAATTGTGTTGCTGGAAAGTTAAATTTGGAATGTAATTGTTCGTAGGATGCAAAGATGTTGTTTATGTACAGATCTCTAAGTGATTTAATCCCAAATGTTTTCCAGATATTAAAAACCTCATATGTTTGCAAGGGTGGAAAAAGGTGGTTCTCATGCAGAGATGCCACAAATAAAAGCTTCTCTATCTTAAAATACTTCCTACATTGGTTCCATATTCTGATTGAGTGAAGCACAATTGGGTTGTTAGTATATTGGCAATAACTTGCATTTATTGGGGCACAAAGCAAGGAATATAAAGAAATACTGCAGGGTTTTATTTCTACTGTAGACCAAGCCTTTGTATGTTCATCTATTGTGTCCATGTCCAGGTTTTTATAGTTTGTATGTTTGATGACCAGTAATAAAATTGAAAGTTAGGTTGAGCCATGCCATCTTCTGCCTTAGGTCTTTGTAGGGTTGCTCTTTGGATATGTGGATGTTTTGAATTCCAAATAAATGAGGTTATGGTTGAATCTAATTTCTTAAAAAATGATTTATTGATGTATATAGGAATGTTTTCAAATAAAAAGAGAAGCTTCAGAAGGATATTCATCTTAACAACGTTAATTCTTCCAGCTAAAGTGAGATGAACGGTTGACCATCTATGCAAGTCTTGCTTAATTTTTTCCATACAGACGGTGAAATTTTGTTGATAAAGAGCTTTATGTTTACTTGTGATGTTTACCCCTAGGTATTTAAACTGATCTGCAATGATAAAAGGGAATGTGTCCAATCTAATATTGTGTGCTTGAGAATTCACTGGAAAGAGCACACTTTTATTCAAATTAATTCTGAGACCAGAAATCTTTTGAAATTCTGTTAGGGCTGTTAGGACTGCATGCACAGTATTTTGTGGGGCTGATATATACAGTGCCATGTCATCTGCTTATAGAGAATTTTTTTGTTCAAGTCCTTCTCTGATAATTCCCTTTATCTCATAAGCATTTCGACAGTGAACTGCTCAATGGCGATTGTGAAAAGCAAGCTTGTCTGGTACCACGTTCTAGTTTAAAGTAGTCTGAATTAATGCTGTTAATACAAACTGAAGCTTCTGGATTGGTATACAGTAGTTTGACCCATGCATCCAATGATAATAATATCTCTGGGGTGTTTGACTTTGCGGGTGAATATATTATATTAAAAAGGGTCGAAGATTGGAAGCTAAGTGTCAGCCTTTAATAAATGCAGTTTGATCTTGTGATATTACCGAATGCAGGAGTTTCTCCATCCTTCTAGCTAGGACTTTAGAGAGTATCTTAACATCATTATTCAGAAGTGAAACTGGTCTGTATGATCCATCCATCCATTATCCAACCCGCTATATCCTAACTACAGGGTCACGGGGGTCTGCTGGAGCCAATCCCAGCCAACACAGGGCGCAAGGCAGAAAACAAACCCCAGGCAGGGTGCCAGCCCACCACAGGGTGGTCTGTATGATGCATATTGTAATAAGTCCTTATTTTGTTTAGGAAAAGCGGTGATTAATGCTCGGCGAAAAGTTTGAGGTAGAATTTTTTTTGTCTCTAGTTTCTGTGAATGTTGCTAATAGAAGGGAGTGGAGAATTTCTTATAAAATTCGGCAGGGTAGCTATCAGGGCCTGTTGCTTTCCCAATCTGAAGTGACTTTATAGCATCTAGTAATTCTGATAGTGCCAAAGGTTTATCCAATTCCTCTGCACTGAGAGTATCTATTTGTGGTATCTGTAGTGCATTCAGAAATACATTAGATTGTGTCTTGTCTTCTTTAAACGCAGTAAAATATAAGAACTTGTAGTAGTCTCTAAATGTGTACATTATATTTTTATGGTCAATGATTTTGTCTCCGTTTGTGTTGGTGATTGCTGGGATTGTATTGCGAACTTCTTGCTTTGTGGATTTGTTGAGCTAAGATCTTATTAGCTTTCTCTCCATGTTCATAGTAACAATGTCTTGATTTAAAAATGAGTTGTTCCATTTCTTTAGTTGTTAAGAGATTGAGTTCTGAATGCAGAGCCTGCCTTTTCCTATAAAGAGCCTCACTTGGACACCTGGCATGTTCTTGATCTATTCTAGTAATTTCACTGGTTAGCTCTGATACCTTCTTGGTTTCCAGTTTATTTCTGTGGTAAAGATATGAGATAATCTGGCCTCTTAAGAAGGCCTTCAGGGTTTCCCAGAGTATTCCTGCAGAGACCTCTGAGGATGTATTTGTCTCTAGAAAAAAACTGACTTGTTGTTTGTGTGGGGGTTTTAGCACATGAAAGGGGAATCAAACAGAAAAAGGAAACAAAAAAGAGGAATAAAAGGGCAACAAAGGAGCTAATGGTTTTGTAGAGTTAGACCGTGCTGGTTTGGTGAGAAACTGCTCCACTGAGTGATTGCCAGAATGGAAGGATATCTGAGTGAAAGGTACACAGAAAGAGAGAGAGAGAGGGAGAGAAAAAGCACTAGAGCATTAAAGGAGGCAAGCTCTGGTGATCAGGAGTTCATCAAACTTAGATTGCTGGAGCACCACTGGAAGCAAGGATAGGGTGCTGGATAGTCAAATAAGGCATGAACTCACTGGCCTCAGGGAAATGTGGCTAGGAGTCTGAAGAGCTTGTGGTCACTAGAGTGCTGATGGAGGCAGCATGGGGGCAATGGAGTGCAGATTGAGGTGAGTGTCCATGGCCATAAGGATAGCTGAGCCTAGGTGGCAAGGTGAATGAGAACTCATAATTTTGCTTTGTTTTTTTGGACTTGAGTTTTCTTTTAGCCTTGGCTTTACAGTATAAAGGAACTTTTAGTGGATTATTTATATTAAGATGCACAACACTTTGTTTTCAAAGCTGGTATTTGTTTTCCAGAATAAAAGTACGATTGCACTTTGTACCATACTCTTATTGTGTTATAAGTCCTCATTGCTCTGGCTTATCTTGGTACATGACTGTTGATGGTTCCAGGTTCAAGAGTGACAAGGATGCTGTAGCCAACCTGTACCATCACACATAGGATCAATTGCATGACTGTGTTAAATCTTACAGTTTGGTTTAACAAAAAAGTATGTTTGTTGTATTATATAACTTCTTCTGTAATGCATAGGTTTATAACAAATACAATTTTACTTATAAAAGAGAATGTATGTATGAATATTTAATGCTGCAATTTAATCTGCCAATTTTGATGAAAAATCAATATGTACAATGATTTTTGGCCAGTATACACATCAGGCTTTGTTTTTTTTTTTGACCCATCATTGTATTGATTTATTACTTTTATAACATTCAGAATAAACACCAACACTGTTGTGTTTGTGATTCATTGTTAAATTGCTTTTTTTTTCATCTAAGGACATAAGCTGCTCAGTTTGAAAGTCGGCTATTTGTAATTTCAGTTTTTAAGATCACATAAGAAAAAAAAAAACAGGGCACAAAAAACAAACAGAATACACTATAGTTTTGTGATTAATCTTCAGTTTGATGATGTAAGTCTTTAGAAGGTGAATTTACTTATATATTTTATGGTGAAACAGTTGTAATAAGTTGTACAAAGAACAGAGAAGAATGGTAAACTATGGGTGGAAAATTCAACAATGATCACCTTTTTCCAAAGCCTGCTGCTCTTTTGTTCAAAGAAAACCCCCCCGAAGCTTCCTTTTTAACCATACTGAATGATCTGTAGTTCTCTTCATTTCAGAGTTAAGAAGAAATTGCTGTTCAGTTAGTACATTTGTTACATTGTGATGAAGATTTTAAAGGAATGGAATTTTTAAGATGTGTTTTGGATTACTTTATAATATAATTTTGTAAAAATATAAAGTTTTCTTAAAGCTATATAAACCACTTTGGGGTCTTTCTGTACTACACACATCATTTGTTGCATTCAGATTGTATTGAACATATCTACTAGAAGTCCTGGTATGCACAAAGTTTTCAGTACATATTATATAAGTATGCATACATACTGTTTGAACAAACTTCAGGTGGTGGCATTAGTAGAAATTTCAGTATTCAGTATTTCAGTATGACATAACATGTTAACTGTTAATAATTTGCAACTGTCTTTGAACAGATACTGTATACTGTATTAACTGTTGTGAAGGAATGAGTCTCAACACACTAGAAAAGTTTGGGGCAACCACTCATATATTTTCCTGGCTGCAAAAGGTTTAAAGAAAACAAAGAGTTGTTGTTTGGTTGAATTCCAGGATTGAACTGAACTGATGTGGAAAGATGGAGGTTTTATATGCTGTGAACCGGAAGTAATGTCATTTGACTGGAAAAGGAAGGGACGTGAGTCTGGGTGCCAGAACAGGAAATTACGTCAGTTTGGGCACCAGAACTGGAAGTGACATCAGTCTGGGCACCGGAACTGGAAGTGACGTTAAATCAGGCACATTTTCCCATATTTGGTCTGCAGAGATAACAGAAATAGGTTTAGAACACCCCGCCACTCCCTGGCCTGGTGGGTAATTACTGCCACTTGGTCCACTCAGCTCACTACTAGTCGCACGTATGTGACACTATGTATTTCTTAAATTTAAGAAATTCTAAGACTCTGGCCTTTTTCCTAAATATTTTTCTGTCATAATTGTAAATTTTCCAGGATATGTCTGGACAACTCAATGTCCTGTAGAAGCGTCACACAAACACTGGCCTCATAACTTGTTCTGTCTGTCTAGGTTTGCCCATCTATTTGTCTTTTAATTGTGTTAATTTAGTATACGATTTTTCTATCCCTCTTTATGTTGAGCCCAATAGACCCAGAGCCACCCAGTGCTGCAGGTGACAGAGTTACTACTTGTGGCCTATTTAAGGGCTTAGCAGGGCCCCAGGTGGCGATATTTCCTAAGTGTCCTGACTCAGCAGTGAAACAGATAACTAGTTTATCGAGTTAAACCTGGAGATGCATACAAAAGGCAAAACAAATGAAAATAATGATAAAATGAAGCAACCGAAACCCAGACAGGAAGCAAAAATCATAGTCAATATTCAGGCAAGAAGTTGAAAATTAGGCAAGACACAAAAATAATCACAAAGAGAATTCAAAAAGGTTTGGAAGGTTTTATCCACAGATCTGATCAGGCTTAGTGCAAAGGTTTACCTTTACTCCCATCTGCTGATGAATTCAAGGTCAGAACCCTGGAGACCACACCCCTAGAAACATGACCCTGATAACTGTACACAAAAATGACTTCCATAACAAGAAAAGGCTACACAACCTCAAATTTCAGCCCTAACTATGACACTAATATTTAGTTATTGGCTCCCATCTTGTTTTTCATGTTCAGATTCTTATGTTAATTCAAGGTTTTATTTTTTGCCTTTTGTCTATTTTCCATTTTATCTGTTGTTTTTGAAGGATTATTTTAGTGTGTTTTTTTGTTTCTATGTAGTTTTGGTTAATGCTGCCATGTTTATTCATTATTAGTATTTAAATGGTGTATTCAAGATGTTTAAACATATTCCTTGAGGTGTGTAGGTGGAACCACAAGAGACAAGTCCACCCTAATATTATTGATCCTGGGACAGTCCTGTGTTTTTATATTCTGGTGGAAGAGATGGTTCCAGTAGTGCATTATTGAGCATTGTGGAACTAGCATTAGGGAAATACTAATCTGATTTACAGGTTTGTGGATTTTTCTTTTTGCTTTGATTTTCGACTCTTATTGTTTGGTTTGTGAACTGATCTTGTTTGCCTTTCCAGGCATATTCCTTTTGGGATTAGTGTGTACTTTTTCCTGTTTTTCTCAGTATTGTGCTTTATTTGTTTATATAAATACATTCTTCATTTCTAGAGATTTTTCATCAGCCTTTTCATTCAAATCAACTTTTTACAGTTACTCCTCACCCATGAAGGGCATTCTTGAGTATTTTGAATATTTAAAGGCTTTTTTTTTTTTACTTTTAAAGCCAGTTCTCAATTGTGCGCTTAGGAAGGCCTAAAACTTGCCTATTGCGTTTTTGGGGTATGACTGTGTGGTGTAAGGCTTATTTTGGAAGGCAGATTTAGTGAGGTTCTGGTCTGACCTGTTTGTTTTTGAAGACTTAACATCTGTTTCATTATCTTGTGTCATAGAATAGTTTTTCCTTTTAAATTGTTTTTTTTTTTTCATATTAGAGCACAATAACCAGATGGTACCTCCCTACATTTGGTGGCACTGGTAGAGACATTAGGGGGAAGAAAGAAGAGTTTACTACAGAAATTGATTGCTCCAACGAGAAGACCAGCTTAAGGCACTAGGCCAATAGTGGAAAGATACCCAGATGAAGGTGAAAGGTGCAAGAGGACACCAGGTCTGATATTCGAACATACTTAACCAATGCTTACCAGTCAATGGAAATTCAAATATAGCTCTTTTGCCAAAATATTCCACTATTACCTACAGGGGCAGGAAAGGCTGCAGTATGAGTTCCTGAAACAGAAACACAATTAGGGATACCAGTGCTATATCAATTACAGCAACTGTGGTTGGGTATTGAGTGGCATTGACAACTAATAGGTGAAAGCTGCTCTTTATGCTAAACTATTTGTCCTCTGTGGCTCCGCCCACATAGTAGCGAAACAGGACAAACTTTAAAAATCAATAAACAAACAAGTATCACTAGCTAAGCAGAGGCAAGATACACTCCATAACGTGGCCAGAGGTTGACGGAGTCGAACGGAATCCCCACTCCTGACGTCACGTTTCCCCTTCCCCTCTGCCCGAAGCCTCTCATAGTTAGCATGACTGCATTATTAATTAAATACATGAGATGTAAGGAGCCATGTTCTTTGACTCTTGGGAAACACTGATTGTGTTTATTCTCCTCTTCCTGGACAGTCTCTATGAAGAAATTGTTCATATGTGTATGCTCATCTTTTCAAAAATACCATCTTTTTAAGTAAATGGATATATTTGTTTTTTATTGCTTTTTGTCTTGTGTTTCTGGTTCATATGTTACAGGGCCAACATAAGTAATTAAGTTTTAAAAGGTAAATGGTCTGGGAAATTATGGTAAGTCATTAACAGGGGCAAAACAAAGAATACTCAATGTAAAAGCAAAAAGTAAAAACCAGATAAACCAAAAAGAATAAACTTAATTTGACAAAAATTAATTTTTTAATAATTTAAAAAAATCCTGGCAACCTAAATATCCTTTGCCTAAAAAGAGTTTTGGAACAAAATTTTTAGAATTTGGTTTTTAATCCAAAACTTGAATGCACACAAAGAAATGTACTCTTAGACCGGATTTATACTTCACGCAACGTGACACAAGCTACAGTGGACGCTCCTGCTACATTAGGGTTGTACTGTTTATACTTGCGCATGTACTTTACGTAAATCTGGAGGAATCCACCGGGTGGCAGTGCGAGATATTATCACTGGGAGAACAGGATTCGGCTTCGCTGTGTTGTGAATTGCCTGGAACACCCACTAAATTCAGATGACACCTTACCGCAATATCTCTGAAAGGGATGTTTAATGATTAAATACATCAGTCCAGGGATTTGTCCATTTCAGCTAGCATTGGGCACGAGGTAGAAACAATCCCAGGACGAGGCCTCAGCTCTTCACTAGGTGAATACAAGCACACACATACACGCTGGCATCATTTTAGTGTAACCAAATCTGCATATTTTTGGAAGGAAACCGGAGCACACTCTGGAAACCAAGCAGGAAAACATGTAAACTCCAGGCAGGGAATATCAGCGACGTGACTCCCTGCGAGACAGCAGTGCTACTGCTCCGCCACCATGTCACCCCCATGTGTGTCATTATTAACAGTATTCATTATTTAAATGAAATTACCGATTTATCTGTAAAATGTAACATACATACTTCAATGTATTTCATCATGAAAGTGATATCAAGTATAAATCTAAGGATTCTAAATGTTCAGAGAGTTGGAATATCATACATTTAATGTGCTCAGTGTGGTGATCTATTGCTGTTTGCCACTGCTGTCAGTACCGGAGGAAGCCCTAGAAAAAAAGACGGCACAGAAGACAGTATGTGAGACTTTAAAAATGTATCATGTCATTACGATTGGGAATATGCAATGCTTGAATATAAAAGCACCACGAATGCATCTGTATGTCGGCATTTTGCTTCACCACATCGAACCATTCATCAAACATCGAAGCACACACATCGATCACGTAGGATCCTCAAAGCGGCTTTCTGTCACATATAGATAGTAACCAGAGACTCTGACGTCACATTCCAACTTTTAGCACACTGCGCCCCCCCAACTTTTTGCTGGTACTGCAACTCGCGCACGCGTCGCATTAATTTCTGAGGACCTGCTCAGAGGACGCATCAAATGAACGCTGGGAACGCGTGGCAGCCATGATGTGGGCGCGTACGCGTTCTGAGCGTGAAGTATAAATGAGCCCTTAAGGGTGTGTAATAGTAATAATAGCTATTCCCCAGGCTACAGTGTATTTATACATTAGCTGTTTGGTTATGCCATCTCCTTTGATCCTTGTTTACTTGAATGATGTGTTGAAGAATCATTTTAGACAACTGCGCTATTTTTTTCCTCCTCTTTAAAAGTTAGATACTTGTCCCAGAGTTACGGATAAAAAATTAAGTTCCCTGATATTAGAGCTGCATAAAAGCTGTTGTTATTCGTCTGGCTTTTATCTGATGAAGAGGAAAAGCCTAAGGGTATCATGAGGTATGGTTACAAATTACTAGAATTTATTGAATACTAGCCTGACTTTTCTGTAAAGGCTAAATTATGTCTAGGGCTATTCTCTCTAAAGGCACATCCATCACAAGCAAAAGCATTAAAGAAGATTTAAATGTTTCCGTACCTTGGACTTTATATCACTGTACAAAACAGGCTAGTAAAACAATTTTGCTGTTCTTTTAAAAGTTTTCACACTACCTAAATTGTGTACTCAAGGTATACTATTAACCAATTCCAGTGCATTCTTCTCTTTGAGGCAACATTAGTTGTTCTTGACCCTCCTTTTTCCGATATATAAACACTCTTTTCATCAAAAACCTCTTGTTTGTGTAGAAGCTCCCCTATTCTGCTTCTACTCTTTCCACTTCTGAAAACATTTGAAAGTAATTTCCTAAAGTACGATCATGTCTTTGCAGTTGTCCAAGACCATGCGATACCTCACAATAAACTATCGTGGCCACCTGTTCCTTAATGACATTTCTGTCTTTGACTATAGTGCAGTTTTTCATTTTTTTCATGCTGCCTGTCTTCTGTAGTTTTTTTTTTTATCTCTTTTCTGACTGGCTCTATTTTTATATTGAATCAAAAGCTACTACTACTTCAAGGGGCCATTGAATCTTCCTGTTTTTTTATTCTGTGACCTAGTACACACCTGGATTTTAGCTCATCTAACAAGGAGTAATTGTTCTGATATCAATATGTATGGAGTTAAATTTCACATTTAATCCAACATTTGGAACTAAATTCTTCTGAATTGAGATCTAAGTGCTCCCTGTATCGTGTAATGCCCCTACTACTTTTTAATCATTATTTTTTGAATCACCATTTTAACTCTTTTACTTCCCTCAGATCTGTACCTTGGTTACGCATACAACATTACTTAACAGATTTATATATAGTAAAGTTATGTATGGGTTTAATATGCTCCTCTTGACCACAGTTAGCTATAGGATTAACAATAAAATAATTTTATTAATTAATAAATATAAATTAATTAATAAAATAAATAAAATCAATAAATTTGACCACATGGACTTTAGTGCTGCCACATAGAAGTTCCAACTTGTGGAGGCAAAAGAAAAACAAAACCTTTACATGTGTTTATTAGAGGAGAAGGTGGTTAAGAACTGACAGCAATGCCACTGAAGGTAGGACTTCTGGTGTAGTATGCATTGTTTACCGGACTGGAGCGAAAACTAACATACGTACAGTAGCTCTGTTTAAATGTCAAAGACAATAACAACAACCAGAGAGAGAAGAAGTAAAAGAATCAAATGAAATCAGATCAGATCAGCATCTGTTATGGCCATAAAAGAAAGTGGAGCATCAGACAAACCACTTTATCTACATGCCAAGTAGGAAATTCATTTAGTTGACCACAGATGTGCTCGTCAAGGTTTTATTTTTATGGCACAGTGCGGACTGTTAAAACATTTTACAGGGGAAAGGTGCTATACAAATAAAATACATTATTATTATTATTATTCATAACAATATTATACCTAAAATCTGTTCCAGTCAATAGAACTGTTAAAATCTGGACTATTAGGAGTGGTCACATTGTAATTACTGTATGATTGTTTGCACTGTGGTATTTTTTTTGTATGGGGAGCATTTCTGGCTAAAAGCCGTTACTATTGGAATGTTTGTTTCTTTTTAAATTATCTACTATATAATAAAACGCTAATGTCTGTATATGTGTGTGTGCTCACATATGTGCGCACGTGTGTGTGGGTGCTTGTTGGTGCGTGCGTGTGTGTGTGTGTGTGCGTGGGTGTGTGTGTGTATATCTGGTCCCTTGACCTATCTGACTGGTCAGTTTGGCTTTGATGGATCAGTGGAACGGATAAGTAGTTAAAATGGAGCATTTCAATGACAAAAAAAGCAAATAGCGTAAAGCGATGTTGGGTCACTATATATTATTGAGGTGGAACCGGAGTTTCCATCAAAGACAGGAAGTATACACAAGAATACAAATAATGTTTTCTTAGGGTATTATTGGGACCCATCTACCATTGATGGTAGTCAAAAAGGAGACAGAAGGTGAGTAAGGTGCATTGAAATAGCAATCAAGAGATTAAACGAGATGTTGAGACACCAAAGGATACCAAGGAAAGGTGTTCATTGAACACAAGAGATGCACATAGCTCAGGAGATATCTAATATCAAATATTTTTAAATATATTTTATTACCTTCTTTGAAAGGTAATGTAGGAAGTATAATATATTCATCTGTGTGCCACTAAATGTACATTGAATCATTGGTTTGCATTATATTTCAAGTATGAGAGACAGCAATTGGCCTGATTTCATTGTCTGAGCTTTGTTCATTACAGGGTTCAACAAAAACTTCAATGAGCTTTTGAAGAGAATAAATAAACTCTGCTGCCCATTTCAACCTACTTTGAAAAGCATTTAAACCTGTATCTACCAGCTGAGGTGGAATGGCCTCTTGCCAACCTCTCCAGTAACATCAGTCACTTTTCACCTCTCTTTTCTTTCTTTCTCAATCTGTCCAAACTCCTGTGTTCAACTTAATTAAGTGGTCATTTGAAAAAAAAAAAAAAAATTTAAAGGAATAAATATTACTTTTTAATCATTAACAACTGGAGTTTTAAGAAAATTAAACTATTTTGGAAAATCTTATCAAGTTCAATAAGTACAGAATACCATGTCTATGCCAAGCCATATTTATATGAGTATTAAAATTGTCTATTAGGATTACTATATCATAATTCATAGCTTATAAATTACTAGCCTCGGTACCGGTTTAATAATAAAATAATTTTAAAATATTTGCTATCTCTTGCCCTCCATGCACTTTCAGCACATTTCCTCTGTTTTCACATGTGTCTGGACCACTCTTCACCAGCACTCATTTTCTCAAGCACATTCCTGTAAAGACTGTTTTTCAGACTTAGGCATTACTTTCGAGGAAACTTTCTCCCCTCCTGTCCAGTTTTATACTTTCTGCCTTTGATGACCACCCTCTCTGCATGTGATTTTACTCCTTCTTGTATGTCTCACACTCACACTTCATCTTTCTTTGCATCACTGAAGCCAAGCTGAGCAGTCACACCAAAGTCAAATTCACCTATGAGTTTGCTCTGAGGAGCTGTACATAGAGACCTTGGTGGTTTATTGTATATTAGATCAGTGATGGGCAATATCAGTCCTGGAGGGCTGTAGTGGCTGCAGGTTTTCACACCAACCGAATTGCTTAATTAGAAACCAGTCCTTGCCACTCTTAGACCTTATTTAATTTTATGGCTTGTTAGACTGTAATGTTAGGTTCTTAAATATCACAGATTTTTTTCCCTTCCAACGATATCATTGAAATGATTTGAAGCCTAAAATGGATAATTTTCAGTCTGTTACATTTTTCTCTTAAGTGTTTTATTAAACCAAATAGTGCATGATGAATCCACACAGGTGTACATGGAAACAAGTTAGATGGAGAACTGCTGATTCCTTTGTAATTTACATTTTATTGCTAATAAGTACCCACTAAAAAAAGTGAATGCAGCCTCTTAAGACTGAATTAAGCAATTAAGGGATGGGAACCTTAACAAGCAAGATCACTAAAATCAAAATCAAAATGTCACCTGAGCAATAAGTGCTTTATCAGCAATAATTGACTTCTCATTTGGTTGGAAAAAAAAAAGGTTGGAACAAAAACCTGCAGCCATCCATGAGCGACATTTGCCCACCCCTGTATTAGAATAAATAGCAATCCTGGCCATATTTCCCCAACATCTGTGCTCAAGTCTGTTTTAATATAACAGTTTAATATTTCACCTAAGACCTTCTGCCTTTTAGCTTTTTTTGAGAACTTACAAACAACCAATTAATTCTACTTAGATAAAAGAATGTCCCTTTAGTTTAGGAGGCTATTATACCTTTGCTTCAATAGGCACAGGTGTGTCCTTTCCTGGAGTTAAGCCAATGACCTTGCATTTCTCATCCTTCATTGGCTATAGAAATATACAAAAGGGTCTTACCTGCTGAGCTACCTTATAACATTGTTTTTTGTTTCTTGATTTCAGTGCATTTTATTTTATAAACACTGTGTGCTATTACACCAATTAATATTTCATCTAGTATAAATATAAGCACGTTTTTCCCTTTGCTGTAAAGGCTATAAGTGAGGTTTAATTGTCATTATGATGCCAATGATGACTGTCTCTCAACACTATCCCATTGGTTAGTTGCATTTTATCGTATTTTAAAGTAGTTTCCACTAATTAGTGTGACATACAGATTAAACTAAAGGCCTGTAATTTCATGGTGATAATGTTGCCTTTTTAACAAAGCAATAGCCTGTCCATCAGTTGTTACAAAATGGATAAGTTTTTGACATCCCAATAAATAATTGTTGAAGTATATAATCACTAACCAACCTTCTTGTCTCCACAATAGTTTGTTCTATGTAATCTCAAAATTATATAATAGGAAAACATCTCTCTATTTCTATTGGAATATTTGAAACACTGTTCAAATAGTTGAAGCAATATTTTTTGTATAAGCAACATTTCCAATGTAAAAGGATATTTTCTGTTTTAGCCTATTGAAATTGCCAGTCAGCATGAAAATGGAGCTCTGACATGGTTGGTTGCTCTAGTATTGTGCTAAATTAGTTATCTGGTTGTTGTGAATTTTTTTTTCCAATCTCTTGTTTATCTGGAAAGGGAAAAACAGATGGCTGTAACTCATTATTGGTCTTTCACATTTCTGATATAACAACAATTTTATTTTATACATTTCCTAATACATATTTAAAAAAAATAATAAAACAAACTCTTCATTTTGATTTTTGCAATACTTTTTTTCTGAATATATGTTAATTTTTGAGCAAATGTTTTCTTCTGTTGCTCTCCTGCAGAGAGCATACAATTATTGAAAAGCTTTAACGGCAGTTTAATAACTTGGAAAAGGGCTTCCATTATTCAGATTGTTCTTATAAATGGTAAGAAGGTTTTGTTTTCCAGCTAGACTCATTATCCATGCTGTCTTCAACATCAGAGGTGAACAGGTGTTAGCCCATTGTAATTTGAAGGATTTCTCATAACAACAGAATGTCCTGGTAGATTTTCAGTATATATGACCAAGAAAAAGACAAAATGTTATGGAATTTATGCTGTAAAAATCTGTCTTGTATTTTTAAGAGAGTTCAATGCTTGCAATATTTGTGTTCATCTTACAAAACCTACAGAATATTCTGTATAAAAATCAATTTGAAAATTGCAATATATAACTATTGTATTAGGGGTTGCCACACTGGGTATTCAAGATTTGCTGAATTCATTCCAGCAGTATTACCAAAACAATGACAAGGAAGCCAAGATATAAAAAGGTGTCAATATATAATAAAATTGAACAACAATAGATAATTGAAGATAAGATAATTGAACCTTTGTCTATCAGCTGGGCTGAACTAGTCACTTTCCAAATTCTTCATTAACATCAAAACACTCCTTTCTTACAGTATGTCTCTCTCTTTTCTTGTCATGCACACATGACTTTAGCATTTTCCTCCTGTCTTTAATCCTTTGGACTTACTGTATATGGGTCCCTGCTATCCAAGAATAGAACATAAAATGAACCCCTGCAACTCTTAATTCTGAGCATACTTCACAGGCATTTAAACCCATTTTTACCACATGGCCTATTTGTTACACTCTTCTTTTGACTCCAGACTTATAAGACTACTGGTATAATGTAGCATAAAAGATTCTGCTTGGGTCTTTTCTGGCCACTAGAAAGACATTTCGTTGACTACAGAGAGACCAGGCAAGAGCTTCTGGTAATGGCCTATGGTATCCACAAAACCCTAAGCTCTCAACATGATACCAAAGGCAGATCTACCATCAGGGCATTCTGAGTGTGTGCCCAGGGGCCTGTAATAACAAGGGGCTTTTTCAGCAAGGCCCTCCAGCTTGAAGAAACAATCAAGTATCCATGAGTCGAAATGATTAAGGGGACTATGAAGCAGTCATGTCTTACACCAAATCAAAAGTGAGAAATGCTGTACTGCATTAAATGACCTGGTGTCCGCATGCTGCTTTGTTAAAAGTATGATCAGCTCTCTGTTAAGGAGCCAAGGGGCATGTGGGATTCTTAACTGACCTTGATCAGATTACCTAGTATATAAAATTCTGAGGAAAAAGACCATGTTTCCTTTCTAGCAGCCATTCTTTATTATTGTCATTATTTAATTGTAGCTCCGTACCATACCCTGAGTTTCCTTCAATTTTTGATTATGTTCCCTTCATCCTTTCTTTATTTGTTAATTATTTTCCTCCTATTATTCAAAACATTTAATCCGGGAGGATACGGCATACAATCATTGTTATATCCTCAGATGTACTGCAAATTACGGCAGTCACTTCAGGCATAGTAAAACCTCAGTACTTTGCTGGTAGGCTCAATGACAAAGAAACAAAACTGCGATGTTAAATCATTGTGATAGCCATGCTGTAAAGGCTCTGTCATATTATCCTGACCTTTCCAGTGATTTTCAGTTGCAGAATTCATTTACTTAATCTTAACAAGTCAGAGGTATTCATGGTATGCTTCTACAACCAGCAGTCATGTAGTCTGACATACTTAGCAGCTCTGACCAGACTGCAACTCTCTCCAACAAAATCAAACCTTGTCATAAGTTGTATGGACGGGCTTGTGTTTAAGTTGACAACCAATAAACACATAGTCGTAAGTACACTGTATGCTTTGGATTAAACAATGTCTCTACAGTAGTCAATGGGGTAGTTTTGGAAACTGAGGTATGCAATGTTACAATAAGTAAATTCCTTAATTTATAAGAGATGAGGCAAGTTGTGTTTCTGATAGAGATGTCTGAGTGACACAAAAGAGTTTTTCCCTATGTATGTCTGTAGTATCAATACCTTAATGTAGTGCACAGAAAATTAAAATACTTATTTTATTAAAGGTTATGAGATTTTCCATGTGCTTTAAATGGTTATGTTGGCATATTTCTGATTTTGTTTTAATATATTTACAGAGATGTTCCATATAAACAAATATTCTGTATTTGTATAAATTTATTTAAGCTCACACCAGGAATATCAGATACTATGTGAACTGCAGAAAAAAGTCCCTTAGAAATGTAACTAACCAAAGAGAAACTAGAAAACAAGATAAGAGCTAAAGACTATGTACAAAGCCTTTCTCATCTCCACATAATTTGCTGGAACATTCTGGTCTATTCTCTCTTCCTCCCTTGGATCACACAAACAGAAGAGAGGCTTGTCAGTCTGATATTTCTTTCAAGTTTAACATACAATGACAGAATGGTCAGGAAGCACATTATTGGCAGTCCGAAAAAGTGGAGAGTTTTCAATACTTTGAACATGTGATTGTGAATTTCCCCTTGGGAATAATAAAGTATCTATCTATCTATGTGAAAAGGTGCTGGAAGGTTGTCTTGGAATTCTGTAATTTGTTATATCCTGCGATCTCTAGTCATATAATCTGACATCTTCAGACAATGAGATCAGCAACAACGAACATCATGTTTGACACTCCCTTCACACAGAAGTTATGTAATATGCCACCGGTTTAGGCAAACAAGTGAGAAACAGCATTTTATTAACATGTTATTTACAAACAGCCTAATATAAAATACAAATCCATTGTAAAAAGGAGATACAACAAAGTGAAAGAGTTGGGATATCACCTTGGGGACAGCTCTATCAGAAACATAACTTACCTCATTCTCTTACAAATTATAGAATTTTCTTATTACAACTTTGTATATCTGTTTCCAAAACTACCCCATTGACTACTATAGAAACAATAGTTTATAACTGCCTCTCTGATAAAAAATAAAAACCTGGTTATAATTTATCAACAGAACACATTTATACTACCTTAAAAATAACATGGTAGGAAAGAAATGATTCTTCCAATCACATACAGAGGGACTCTTCAAATGCTACATTTCTTTAAATTTGTTTTGCACATTAATTAATATAACATATATTTATACACATTGAAAACCTGTATCGCCTTAGACTTTATACAAACTACTCAGGATTAGTTCCCATCACTATTAGAGGTGATTTTAGGGACCCTTTTACCTTAAACTTTGGACTTAAGAATATAAGCTGAGCAAAGATGGGGAGACCAATCCATCAAGATCTTTTGGATAGATAATAACTGAGTTATCCCAACATCTCAATTTTGCTCTTGATTCATGTGACGATGCAGGTTCAGCACCATGCTCCCCTCTTCTGTTAGGGAGCCCTTGAACCCAACACCGTCGGTAATGTCACCGATGAGCTAGACAGTGAGGCAATAACAATGAACAATGGGATGGTTTAAAAGTGCAAAGTGCTTTTATTAAACAGACAATCAAAACAAAAGTGCAACTGTGCAAAGTTCAAGTCAATAAATAATCCTTAAAAATTGTGGAAGTTCAAATCAATAAATAGAAAAACTCTTCTAAAAACCACGAGGTAAAATGTCACAGGAAGTAATGTTAAAACCACAAGCCCGGTGTCTTCTGCTTCCATGGCGGCTCCCCTGCTACGCCCATCTGGTCTGCTCTACAGGAGAGTCGCCTACCTGCAAGATCAGCTGCCCTTCAACCTAGTCCGGTAGCCCTCCGTTCCTTGGCTTCGTCGGGCTCCCAACTGGACCAAGACTTGGGATATTTCCCAGCGGCCAAGGCGCTCACGCTGGGGCTACACAAGCCCAAAGCCTCCTCGACTCCCGCTCCTAGCAACGGCCAAGTCGATACCTCTACTGGTCACTCCAGCTACTTAGTCGCTCAGCTGGAGCGACCGCTTTCTCAGCCCCACTGAGTGTCGGCCATACACTCCCCTCGTGGGCTCTCTTCCCAGCTGCCCGTTTTCTCTAATGCGAGCCTGCTCTCGCTCGCTCACTCTCCTTCCTCACACTGGCTTTCTCCACCTGCTTCCTGCTACCTCCCGTTCTCCTCCCTCTTTCTTCTTTTTGTTCTTCCCCTCCTTAACCGGATCGCGCTTCTCTATATATGCGGAGAGGACATGGCAGCTGCAGCCCATTAGCCACAGGAACGACCACGGATGTAGGCAGTCTCTCACCTGTGCACTTAGGTGAGAAACGCCCACACCACAGATCGCCCTGCAGCTCGCTACAGTCACCACGCCCCCTCGCTAAGCAGCGAGCGCGGCGATTATTTATTTAAAACGAACTGGCCTTTGCTGGAGAGCTGTGGACCCATAACACCACAATTCAAAGTCACTTGATGATATGCACTAAGAAAAGAAATAAATATACCCCTTGGACTTTTCAGGTATATAACTATAGAGGAAAACACTGCAGCCTTTTGTGTTTTAAACTGAGCTCTAATGCTATTCCTAAAAAGGAAAAGCCAGAAGAAGTTCTGTTAAGTAGTCTGCAATAACTGTTTTTGCTTCTCTAGTCTTAAGAAATAATTGTAAACTCTAATATGAATTTGGGCTCAACAATGTATATCATCATATGAGATAATCACCAGACTAACATGAGAAAAAACAAACTGTAAAGGAAAAAAAATCAGTAAAGTAAATTAATACAGCACAAGAAAAACACAACAAGAAACTGCAACAAATGCTTATCAAAACTCAAAGAGCAGCATCAGGTTATTTAGAAATAGGATCAGAAAAGTCTTCCACTCTCCAGCTTGTTTTTAGAGAAAAGGTGTTTGCAAAAATATCAGAAACCAAAGACAATTCAAGCAGAAAACAACCAGCCAGATGTGCACCAACACACAACAGTGCATAAAATTCAAATCCAATACAGTCATGTCACAGCACAATGACTAACACAGAAAGACAGAAACAACAAAAATGATGAGCACAGAAGCAACAGTGAAGCCTCACACTCAGACTCTACCGGAAATGTACAACACTACTAGTCTGCCATACTAATTTGAAAACTTAATAGACATTTATCCACTAACTGGCCTTTCTGGTATCTTCTTAGATGGAAAACCAGTCTGTAATGCTTACATTCCAAAATCAAAAACTAATCTTGCTCAGTCAGAAGTGTCCTTTGCTATAATCTACTCTACTGTTCATGACAAATGGGTGTGTTATACTCTCAGAAACTGGAAAATATCCATTTTGAAAAAAAAAACAACTTTTGGGTGATGCCTAAATACTGCAAAAGATTTCCACCTAAATGCACACCATATTTTAAATAGCTCAATGCTTGTCAATGTATGAAAAGGATTCCAGGCTTGTATAATTTTCGTTATAAAATATAAACAATAAAAATAGCCTTTTCAATGGATATGATCAATTATTGGGCATCCAAATAGGCTAAAGCCTTGATTTGAGGAAATGCAGCATAAAAAACACTATCATAGAATTACATACAAAGCAGAACATTTAAACTGGCAAGTGGCTATTGTTTTTGTGACAGTTTCAATTCTTAGACAGAGAAAGCTGTTTGAATAGCTCTGCTTGAAATGATGAGCTTTCTAAAGAGGATAATGCTTTCAGACACATGCAAAACAAGAGGGAGAGAAATTCTTTAAACATGCTTGTTTACGGCAGTGATAGAAAATCAATCAAGGATCTTGTTTGGCCCCATCTAGAATATGAAGTTGCCTACATTCATTAAAAATTGCAAGTCACATTAACACCAGTCAATAAACAACTGTCTCTTGTGATTAGAGGGTTCCAAATCAATTGAAAACACATTATAAGATCGAAATGAAAAGAGATTTGTTGATTTTTATTCCAAGCAGTTCACTACATTGTTTTACCCCTAAGAAAGTAGAGTAACACTTCACCAACACTCTACTTTTCAAGTTATTAACACTACATGAATAGGAATGTGTTGTAAAAGTTTATTGTACTTGAAAAATCTATAACATGGGTTGATATTTCTTGTATCTGAATACATAACTGAGAAAGTGAAGAATTTGCATAAAAAACAAGCCTGCAGGTCCTCCCAACCCATCCTAACACTCTTTTTCTCCCATATTTCCCAATTTTGCAAACGGATCTTTCCACAGGAGCTGAATTTTCCTGACCCTCTTATGATCTCCTTCTGTCAGTAACCTTACCTACACAAACTTCCCAGCTGTAGCACACTTTACAGATGACATCCACATTCCTCGCTGAGATGTTTGACCTGTAACAGGTGCGGCTGTGTCACTTGCAAATATGTCACCAACAATACATTTAAAGTGCACTTAAGATTGAAGCCAAGAAGCACTCTTTACACAAAGAATTATGGGACTCTGGAATAAACTCCCAAGACATGAAGTTGAAGCAGAAACCTTGAAAACCTTTATGAGGAATCTGGATGAGACATTGGGAAAGCTTAGCTATCAGCTTAACAAATGGGCTTGGTAGACTGAATGGTCAAATTTCTTATGTTTCTTATGTATATTATTGTATTTGGTCCCTGTGGTAAATTAAGTATTAAAAACAGGTGTTTTACCTGTCTTAAAATCTTACGTACTGCATTTCTTGTACGAAGTGTCCATAGGTGAAACAGTGAGTACATTCGAGTCTTTAAAACCAAGGACTTTACAAAACTTATTGTGTAAACCTTCCCATCTCTTGCTCATAGCCAAACTGATCTCTCTGTTTCACCAGACCTCAATCCAATCGATAATGTATGCGTGTGTGATGGTATGGGTTGGCACCACACTCCCAGTTGATCTAGGAAGCCTCTTGAACCCACTACCGCCAACAACATACCCGAGGATGATCCAGCGAATAAAGACAACAACACACATACATAGCAAGGGGTAAATGCATAAAAATCCCAAAGTGCTTTGGTGCTTTTATTGATACAATTCAAAAACAGTGTCCAAATAAATAGTGCAGTGCTCAAAATATTCAATCAATAAACAATCTGATTAAAAGAAGTGAACTGTGGAAGTTAAAAACAATCCATTAAATAATCCAATAAAATGAGGTTAAAATCTCACAGGCAGAGAAAACTGTTTTTTAATACTCAGTCCTCAGTGCAACTCGATTACCCTGGCATCTCCTTCTCTTATCTCAGTGGTTCTCAAACTGTGGAGCGGGCCCCCTTAGGGGGCGAGAAGTAACAAAAACCGAGGGGTGTGAAGATGTGAAAAAAAGAAAATAAGAATCGAAAATATGAAAAATGCATCTATTGAAACCAAAACAAATTAACTTAAAGTACATTCTGATACTAGAAAAATAAATATAGAGTTAGATAAATGTCGATAAAAGTTAAGTAGGTATAATAAAATATGCGTCTATGATTAAAACTGTTATGAAAACTCGGGTTGCAAATAGTTAAAGGCTGAGAAACACTGCCTTATTTTGATCAACCTTGCAAGAGGAGCAGACACCAAACTGACAGGCAACACAATCATTCCACGGATCCGAATCCTTGCTGTCCCATGGCAGCCAGCAGGGCTCCCCAATCCCAACGCAGGCGCGGATCCTTACTGTCCATGGCTCCATAAACAAGATTCCCATTCTGAGCCTCTCCGAATCCTGCTGCCTTCTCGTACCTCTGCAGCGAGGCACCTGCACAACCAGGGCCCTCCATCTCCTTGAATCACTTAGCAGGAGCGATCCTCTATGACAGCCCCTGAGCAGTGACCTCCCACTCTCTGGAGCAGCTCTCCTCATAGCTGCATTCCTCCTTGGCTTTCTCTCCCATCTACTTGCCTGCTTCTCTTTCCTTCCTTTAACCTCTGCTCAATGGAAATTCACCTTTTGTTTCTTATCCTTTTCTCGTGCGTCTCTCCCTTATATGTCTCTGTGGGTGCAGTGCCTCAATCACACACCGCAGAAAGCTGATGAAGCAATTGAGACTAATTGCACCCTCACACACTGGTGCATCTCACCCCAATTACTACACCAACCTCCCACAGCTGCGTGAGCACGCACACCCACAGAGATCAAGCCAGCCAATTAATTATTTATTTAAAAATCTGCAAGCCTTTTTCTAAGCTGCAGACCTGCTATACCACAGGGTGACAATGAAGAAAACCATTTCTGAAATACACCCAACAACAATACAAGACCTGAAACAAAAGGTCAAACAAGAGCAAATTTAAAGAATTACCTTTGGCTGCATTTATTTTTCTTTCTTTTATGTTTTTCTATTGAATACTTCCATATATGTCAACCTCAATGTTGCATTCACAAACTTTTGCACCTGACCATATATGCTAACTGCATTTTCCTTTTCAGTTGCACACCTGATGAAGGCTATACAGCCGAAATGTTGTGTCGCTAACCTTCTTTCTTTTTCAGCCATGGATAACCTTTAACCGTTTTTCTAATATAGACTAATATGCATCTATTAAAAAGAAATATCAGAACATCTTGCAGATAGAAATTACTGGTTCACCTTTTTTCATAGTTTATTTGGATTCATAACAATTGAAAATCAATTTTTTTTTTTCTAAATTGAATTTTTCCAAACTGAACCTTAAAGTCTGCGGTGGGTTGGCACCCTGCCCGGGATTGGTTCCTGCCTTTGCCCTGTGTTGGCTGGGATTGGCTCCAGCAGACCCCCGTGACCCTGTGTTCGGATTCAGCGGGTTAGAAAATGGATGGATGGATGAACCTTAAAGTTTTTAAAATGTACGCACCATTTCTGATGACTTTGCAATTGATTTGACAAATAATACAAACTTTTACCACTTAACTGTGCCATGAACCAACACGACGTTTGAACTAAATAACTCAAGACTCCCACAAGGTCTGTGTTCCTGAGCCCCACACACAAAAGTACTAGCTGGTTTTCAAAGTATTTTAGTACCCAACAATATGAAGTAGCCAATTGTTTTAGTCTATAAATCATCACTAGAGACACATATGTGGATGGCAAATAACACAACTCTGACGTTTATCAAAATGAGGATTAATTTCTTTTCTCTCTATCAGCAGCATTCAAACAGATGGAGGGACAGCATTCACATTTCTATGGGGACTTCAAGTCTGATTCTTTTGTATGTACAATGCATTTCATTTTTCTTTTAGTCACAGTCTTAAACTGGTTTAAATGAGTTCAGTAAATGTAAGGAGAGATTTATTTTTGACAGTTTTTAACGTATCACTACTTATAGCATGACAAAAATATGCTAGCAGATTGCCAGCATTGAAAAAAGTTGCATTGTTAATTATAAAACTACTAGTCATTTAGCCCGTTACAATAACGGGCGCTAGAACAGTAGTGCATAAACATTAGTAGGAACAGTCTATATTAAATGGCAAGGGACTTTGACCTCATTCTTTTTGTTGGTTGTATTTTTCTTTCTTTCAGCCTTTCTTTTGTTGATGTTTACTTGCTGAGCTGACTGCTCTTCGTGGGCTGCCGCCGTGTATTGTGTGTCTTTAATTTTCTGTGACAGTAATACTGTCTTGTACAGCTCTGTTCAATAAGGGCGCGCACAAAAAGGCGAGCTTCAAAAGGGCGACCTCAATTGAGCGCGGCGAATAAAGGCGTTCGTAGATAATTTAGTTCAAATGGCTCTGGAATATGTGAAGAGCAACAAAGGTGCAGATCTTTATTTATGCGCACCTTTATTCGCTGCGCCCAATTGAGGTCGCGCTTTTGAGGCTCGCCTTTTTGTGCGCGCCCTTATTGAAGGATACCGTGTTGTACGTCCGCTGGCTTGTACGTCCGTAATATACCTTTAATTTTCTCTGGCAGTAATACAGGCGTGCGTGTCGGTAATATGCCTTTAATCTCCTCTGACAGTAATACTGGCTTGTATGTGGCTGTAATATCCGTCACTGTATTGTGTACCTCTGACAGTGATATCGTGCATCACACCGTGCCCCGCACATGCGCACTTCATCAGAAGACACCCACACACGGACACCTGGACGCACATAGGGATTTTATATATATAGATAAGCAGTTTATTAATCTGCAAATTGTAAGCTTGCTCTGCTGCAATAACTAAAGCCTGGTCAAAGTTAATAAATGCTTTAAGGAAATTCACATGTGAAAGTAGTTGCAAAGTAGGAAATGTTTTCTGCAGACAGTAAAAAGTCCCTCAGTGAATTGATCTTATTGCTTAATGTAACGCACAGTATTTAAAATAATCTCACATGGTTATTAAAAAATGTTTAGTAAATAAAATATTCAGATTAACCTAGAGTGAAAAATGTATCTGCATTTCATATCAGCATTTTGGGCAGAGAAGATTACAAAGCAGAACACTGCTTGCTGTTTTGTGGATTAAAAGTGCTATGTCCCACAATGCGGCATATTACATGCATGTATAAGCCCTTTGAAGAGATGCCTGGCATGCAAAAAATTGTTAGGGGTTAGGGCACAGGTGGAAAACAGGAGAGAACCATCTTGCAAATAGGCCTCTATGAAAGAGAGAGACAGAGTGAGAATGAAATATGCTGGCCGAGAAATAAGTTACTTAACATACCCCTCTGGGAAGGCAGCAGTCATTAGGCTGCTCAATAGAGGGGAAAGGAAGCCAAATAGCTATTGGAAGGCTCTGAGGTGACAGCTGCTAGTGGGCAGAATATAGTTGTCCCTTTAAGGGAATGGGCAGTTTAACATCTGTATTCAAAATAGGCAACTGAAGGCTAATGGATGCAGGAACACAAGAAGACAAAAGGCAAAACATAACTTGGAGAAAGGTTGAGGTTTGTAAGAGAGAAAGTGAGATTCAACATGAGAAAGGAAGTGTTAGGTTGTACATTGTAGGTTTGCAAGATTTTTTAATAATAAAGGAATGGAGTTTTTAAAGTGAACCTTCCACCACAGAGAGAGAGTTTCTCACAGCTGCAAGGACGAAGTAACTTGAAAGTTGTAAGGCAGCCACCTAAGTAGGTTGTGCCCTGAAGGGAAACGTGCAGGGGGAAACAGTATAGCAAAGAGATGATGATCCAGGAGCAAGAGTAAAAGGTTAAAAAAATCCAAAAGAAAATAGTCAAAGGACCAACAATTGTACAATAAGCCAAACAACATACAGTAAGCAGGATAGCTAATGCCTCCATCTGAGGCATCTATTATGAAGTGGGCATTCATCATTTTGGGACTGCAGGCGCTATATTTCTGCTTCAATAACTAGTCTGTGCTCAAACGGACTGGGATGACCTGTAAATGAACTCTCTAGATACAGAGCAGGTCTGTGAAACTCTGAACAGCAATGCTTTGAGTAGCACAGCACTGGAAATCTGACAATAATTTTTGCTTTTGTTTTAATCCCAAATGTTTCATGTACAGTATTTACCTTTGTCTTATATATAAACGTCTACTCGTGGAAGTGTGTGTGTCTGTCTATTCCGGAAGTGACAGGTGAAGTCAGGGTAAGGGCTCCACCTCCGAGGAAACAGAACACTCTCTTAGTTGCTAATAACACAAAGCGAACCTCAGAAGAAAGGCAAAGTCATCAGCAAAACAGTATCCCTTTTACTTTTCCTGCCACCACTAATGCAAAAGCGATCGGCAAAACGAAACCTCCTGGGAGAGAGATGCCCAGAGTAGTTCCTTTCAAGTACCTGACATCTCTACATTTCATTTTTTTTCCTGATGATTTCAATACTTTCTAGTATCCCAGGCTTTTTACAGCATGGGCTTACACAGCTAGTATGTTATATAAGTCTTTGCACACTTTCTTTTATTGTTATCTAAATTTATAACTCATATTATGGTCTTAGGTTAGAAAGACCAAATATGGTAATGCTATTTTTTTTAAAAGGAACTGGAAGAAAATCAGATGAAGCAATCTTGACAAGATATAGTTATCTTCACATACTTTGTGATCAAAGCGTCTTGCCAGAGCTGTCCGTCACCAGAGTAGCTAGTCAATTAGAGTTTTGGTCAACATTACTGACATCCTTGCATTTTAGGTATACAAGATGTGACAATTTAATTCCAGGAATGAACCTGTAGAAAAAATGTGTGCATATCTAGAAGCTACTGTCACTTTCAAAGTAATCTCCTTCAGCAGCTATGCACTTAGTTAGATGACATTACCACTGGCGGAAACACACCTAGAACTTTCTGGAATAGCCATGAGTTCCTTTGTCACATTATGCTGGATGTCAGAAATGTCTGAACATTTGTGTCCTTTTAATAAGAGGTTTTATTTTTGTGAAGAGCCAGAAATCACAAGGGGTTATTCACAAGTCAGGTGAATAAGGTGTATGCTCCAATTTGTATTTGATTTCTTGGCTAGGAAATCACAAACATGGAGAGCCTCATGGATGGGGGCATTGCAATGATGGATGATCCTTTTCTAGTGTCGTCATTCACATCTTCTTTTGGACCGCTTATGCCACTCAAAGACCTCACCTTACATTATTTTTAACAGCTCCAACATTTCAGTAGCACTTTGTAACACAGGTGACACTACACAGCCTTTCTAGGAAATAAATTGCAACACTTAGTATAATGTATTGTATGATATCTTCAGAATTAATTACACGTGTACCAACTTTTGATGATTAGAATATTTCAATAGGAAATCCAAAGATATACAAAAAATACTTCTACCTGAAAATAATAACAAGACCTGGACAGTATTGAAGACCCCTTGCTAAATCAAGTTTGCACAACATTTTACAATGGTGACAATCTCTAAACATTTCTTGCATCTTTATGCTGTTTGTTTCTCCCAGTATTCAACTGAAATTTGTTTTAGCTCTTAAGGGTTTCATTTTCCCAATAGCAGATTTCAGCTCTTTCCAAAGGATTTCAATCAGATTTAGGTCTGGACTCATGTCTGGTCAGTTTAACTCAGTCCATTTGCCCTTTTAAATGTTCTTTTGTGCTTTTGGATTTGTGTTTTGTGTCATTGTACTGCTGGAGGACCCCTGATCTTTAAGACATGTATAACTTTCTGACACTGGATAACATATTCTGCAATAAAATGCTTTGGTAATCCTCTCATTTCATATTTTCCAAAATATATTCAAGACCATCAACACCAGACGCAGCAAAGCATTTCCATAATGTTATGGAGCCTCCACAATATATAATTGTAGCTAGAGTGTATTTTTCTTTTTACGTATAATTCCATAGCTTATAAACAAATCACTGATCAGCATTGCCAAAGAGTTCCACATTGGCTTCATAATTCCACAGAACATTTCCCCTAAAGGATTTTGGTTTCATTTGGTAGGTTCAGTAAAGATTAGTTGTGCCTGTCTATTTTTACCTTTCAAAAATGTGTTCTTCCTTTGCATTCACCCATATAGTCTATCTCAGTTTAATTCAGGATGTGGTGCAGGGTGAAACCATCATTCCAGATGGCTCCATTCCATTCTAGATCACTCCAGGTGAGCTTTAAGCTCTTTGGATGTTTTATGTTGTGTTTTTCCAACAGTGTGCACCAACATTGTAATTTTTTTAGCATCTTATTGCAGCACCATTTTCAGTATTGACAGAAGTCCCCTGGAGCATGCTCAAATGACATCATCATAGTACACCTTTACAAAGGAAATTAATGCATTATTTAGGTGTCTGTGTTTTGGGTAAAACTAAAATATTTTCTTGGTATTTTCTTTCTCGGTTTTCTGACTTATATTCCAGTTTACAATTCCGATTCTTGTCTCATGTTTCTGGCTTGACAAAATATCAGTGTTAAGGGTGGGGGTTGATTTGTTTTCAATCCTAATTTTTGTAAAAAATTGATCTATTTGTATGGAATGATTACAATAAAATCAATAAAATTAAAAAAATATATATATCAGTGTTACAATTTGGTTTTGAACCCAGCGCATACTGTGCTTTGTTCTCGTTTCATCTTCTGGTCATACAATAAAAAATCATTCTGCTTCAGCAGAACATAGAGTAATTGCAAGATAAAGATTGCCATTTCTTAATTAAGACTTCTTCCACAAGAGATCTGAACCTCTGCCTCTGTAAACAAATACTGCAACTTCAATAGGCCTTTCTGCAGGAGTGAGATGACATCACACACCTGCATGTTCAGAAGCTAATAGGCATTATATGTCGCAGGTTTCAAGCAGAAGATATTTATTAATATATACTGTGTATTTATTTATATTGTCAAGCACATTAACTTAGTAGACATCTTCAGGGCTCTGATAAGTTAAACAATACCATTCTGAGCACAGAGTGGTACTGTTGGTAACATCCTCTCGTTTTTCACCTACATTTCAGAGCCTCACCGGCTGGATGACATGTCACCTCAGTTCTGATTCCACCAATGAAGCCGCATCCCTTCTGGGCTGGCACTATAAGAACCACGAAGCCATACATTTCAAAGAATCATCATTCCATAGCCCCCTCTTTTTGGAGTCTGGCAGTTGTTTAAAAGAATCCTGCAACTGTGCTGGAGGATTGGGATTAACTAGAGCAGAGGTTACCTCCTCCCATGACGGCACTTCAGATGAATCTGATGTCAGGAGATCCTCAGCTTCACACAGAGTGGCCATTCCCTTGGCTCTTCGTTTTTTTGTGGTAAGCATGACGTGGAGGTATTCTGAGACAAGGTTTCCCCCATCTGTCACTAGGCCTACATCTTCCTAGGCTAAAAGTGGAGTTCTTCCAGCACTGCTGTTAGCCCTGTCCTGCCATAGTACTACAAGATACAGAGGGCTGTGATTCACAGCCACCTTAATTCTGCAGGTTTCCCCCAAGTAAATAATGACACAGGAGGCAAATCTATACCATCAGGTTTCCCCATAGATACAGGTAAGACTGGTCTTTCCTCGAATCTGTTGTTGCAGAAAAATGTTTCAACACTCAACAATTAAAATGCTGCTGCTGAAGTCTGTTAAATCAGTGACTGTAGCCACTGATCAGCACCTTACCCATAAAAGGCAATGTGAGAGGGCTAGCGAATATTAAAGCACAATAGCTTAATATCTTAGTTCATCCAAATTACATCGGCTAATTCTGTGGAGGGCAGACTGGAGTGATGTTTCTGGGTTCATCACACATGTAACAGAGAATGGGAGGCAATAATCTTTCTTTTAGTCAAGCCCCAATCTCAGAGGTTTTGTTTTTTTTTTATTTCTTTTGTTCAGTTTTTTCCCCGTTTTTCTCACAGAGCATCACTGTTCTGTGTCTTTCAAGGGCCTCAATAAGACTGTCCATGTTTGTCCACTTCTGCTGGCATACCTGCCCAGCAAGATTCTCTGGCTGTGTATTAATTAAATTATTGCAGGCCAGGACCTCTACAGCCTCTTCAATTAAATTCTCCCACTGCTGCAACCATTGGGTTAACTTACCCCAGATGTCAAAGGTTTGATCCCAGCCAGGATGTTTGATTCTTAAACGCTACTCTCTGCAAGACTGTGCCAGTTGACTGGGCATCACTCCATATCTCGCTAACACAGATTTCAGTTACATGGATGTGTTTTGTTCATCTAGATAATAATAGGCTTTCAGCACCATCCCCGCAGGAGTCCTGGGGCATCATGCATAATGCCGTGCATAAAATTCACACTAAAACATGGCATAGGGACAAAAGTGGAAATGTGCGTAAACACAAAAAAATTCGGATGCACAAAACCATGCGTAAACCAACTTCCATGTACTTCATCTCCATAAATCCCAGTCAGCATGAAAAGTAATGAATGTGCACACACCTGCCGTCCTACCCCCAACTCCTCCCAGAATTTTACATATTTTAATATGCAAATCAATATAAATATCACCTTCTGTTCAGTGTTTGTTTAAAAGACAATGGCAAAAGCATCTGGAAAAAAACTTCAGTGACTGCGAACTGGAGGCAAGGAAAAACTTACTATTTGTTGGCGTAAGCAATGGTATCTATACTAATAAAAGGCAAAGCCCTCATTGACTCACTCACTCACTCACTCACTGACTGACTCACTCATCACTAATTCTCCAACTTCTCATGTAGGTGGAAGGGTGAAATTTGGCAGGCTCATTCCTTACAGCTTACTTACAAAAGTTAGGCAGGTTTCATTTTGAAATTCTACGCGTAATGGTCATAACTGGAACCTCTTTTTTCACCATATACTGTAATAGACTGCAGCTCGATGGCCGTGGGAGACGGAGTTGCGTATCGCGTCATCACGCCTCCCACGTAATCACGTGAACTGACTGTGAACACAGTACGTAGAAAACAAGGAAGAGCCCCAAAGAGCGCTGAAGAAAACATTCATTACACAATTGAGAAGGCAGCGAAACAATAAGAAGCGAGCGAGTGACGCATACAAGCATATTCATAAGTGCAGCTACTGCGGAAACAAAGCACGGTGTAAACCGTAAGTTTAAATTAAGTTTATAGAAACGCTCCTGCTGCCGTTTGCAATACCATATTCACGACATACAAGTTTAATGAGAAGACACGAGGTATAAACGAGACTTTGGATCACTTTGTAACGGAGTTAAAATTGCTGTAGCGAGAAACTTTTAAGTGCCGGGTCTTAGCTAACATTAAATAAAGCCGTGGACATCGCAACATCACACAAGAGACGGCTCACGTGAACTGACTGAATGCAGCATGAGTGATCACTTTGATGAATCAAACCTGTTCAAAAAACACATTACACAATTGATAATGTAGGAAAAGAATATGAAGCAACTGACGCATACAGACATATTCATGAGTGCAGGTACTTCGGAAACAAAGCACCGTGTAAACCTAAAGTTTAAATTAAGTTCATAGACCTACAAAAGGTTGCCATTGATTTGAGGCAAGATTGCTTTTCTCCTGTACAACTATACGTTGCATTCTCAACAGTAAGCTTTCATGGCTTGGTCATATTACAACCGGAGTGCTGAACTGACAACGTGGTATACAAAGAGAACTATAACAATCGTAATAAACGAACAATAAAACAGCGGAGAACCCGTGGATTAAATAAAAAGGCTGCTTCCTTGGCGAAGCAAGGAAAAAGGATGACCTTATATGGCGTTCGTTTATAAAACAGCAGAGAAGCTGTGTAAAGGCTGCTTCACAAAAAAACAGCAGAGCGCCTTATATGAGCAGGCAGTCAGCTAAAGAAGGGAATCAATAAATAACTATAATCGTAATAAACGAACAAAAAATAGCAGGGAATCCGCGGATTACATAAAGGAAATGGGTACGTGAACAGAAAAGTAAGTCTCAAATAGCTACACAATAACTATAACAATCGTAATAAACAAACAATAAAACAATACAGAACCGCTAAGCAAGGAGAAAGGACGGCCTTATATGGCGTTCGTTTATAAAACAGCAGAGAGGCTGTGTAAAGGCAGCTTCACAAAAAAACAGATCCTTAACAAATTGTTATTGGTATATTTTCCCTCAATTTAAAAAGGTTTTCTTTTCTTCTTAATAAAAATTTAAAAGCAGTACTTTGCCGCTGCGAAGCGCGGGGATTTTGCTATATAAATATATATATATCTATACTAATAAAAGGCAACGCCCTCACTGACTCACTCACTCACTGACCGACTGACTACTGACTGACTCACTCATCACTAATTCTCCAACTTCCCATGTAGGTAGAAGGCTGAAATTTGGCAGGCTCATTCCTTACAGCTTACTTACAAAAGTTAGGCAGGTTTCATTTCGAAATTCTACGCGTAATGGTCATAACTGGAACCTGTTTTTTGTCCATATACTCTAATGGAGGAGGCGGAGTCACGTATCGCGTCATCACGTATTACGCCTCCTACGTAATCACGTGAACTGAAAACAAGGAAGAGATTTACAGCACGAGTCAAACGCGGGAATGAAGGTAAATGACGTTAATTCTTGAGTGTCTTTTAATACTGTGTAAGCATACATACTAACACATGTGCAATTAAACGTGTGCATTTACGGGGTGATTTCTCAGGCTTAAAAGCTCGCCTTTTATCAAACGCGGGAACAAAGGTAAATAACGTTAATTGTTGAGTGTCTTTTAATACTGTGTAAGTATACATATTAACACGTGCAATTAAACGTGTGCATTTATGGGGTGATTTCTCAGGCTTAAAAGCTCGCCTTTTATTAAAAAGGTAAATGCAAACTGTTTTCATTCTGAAGGGCACAAACCACGTTAGATTTCATGCTCAAGAGTAAGCTCAGCACACAGCTTGGTCATATTACAACCGGAGGGGCGAACTGACAACGTGGCATACAAAGAGATCCTTAACAAATAATTATTGATTCATTTTCCCTCAGTTTAAAAAGGTTTACTTTTCTTCTTAATAAAATTTTTAAAGCAGTACTTTGCCGCTGCGAAGCGTGGGTATTTTGATATATATCAAAATATTTCGCATCATCACGCCTCCCACGTAAGCATGTGAACTGACCTGCTGCCGTTTCCAATGCCATATTCGCGAGATACAAGTTTAATGAGAACACATGAGGTATAAACGACAGTTTGGATCACTTTGTAACAGAGTTAAAATTGCTGTAGCGAGAAACTTTTAACTGCCGGGTCTTAGCTAACATTAAATAAACCGTGGACATCGCAACATCACACAAGAGAGCGGCTCACGTGAAGTGACTGAACGCAGCAGGAGTGATCACTTCGATGAATCAAACCTGTTCAAAAAACACATTACTCAATTGATAAGGTACGAAAACAATATGAAACCGATTGTGGATTTGAGTACAGCCACTTAAACTTTGTGACGGCACGAGATTTCAGGTCACGTGTCTGCAAAAGAACCTCACTCAGGCAACTATTTTTACTGGCGGTGGCTCAGGGGAGAGAGTTTTTATTCCTCGCATCCCCGTTATACCCTCTGATCTCCCATTTCAATTCAAACGCCTCCAATTTCCACTAAGGCTGTGCTTCGCAATGACAATTAATAAGTCTCAGGGACAGACCCTACAAAAGGTTGACATTGATTTGAGGCAGGACTGCTTTTCACATGGCCAACTGTACGTTGCATGCTCAACAGTAAGCTCACCACACAGCTTGGTCATATTACAACCAGAGGGGCGAACTAACAACGTGGTATACAAAGAGATCCTTAACAAATAATTATTGATTCATTTTCCCTCAGTTTAAAAAGGTTTACTTTTCTTCTTAATAAAAATTTTAAAGCAGTACTTTGCCGCTGTGAACCGCGGGTATTTTGATATATATATATATATTTAGATATGTATATATATATATGTCAATGTATGTATGTATATATGTATGTCTAGATATATGTAGATATGTATATATATGTATATATATGTAGATATGTAAATATATATATATATATATATATATATATATATATATGTGTGTGTGTGTGTATGTATGTATGTATGTATGTGTGTATATATTTATATGTATGTGTATATGTATATATGTATATCTGTATGTGTATGTATGTGTGTATATGTATGTGTATATATATGTTGATATGTGTATATATATGTATATATAGATGTAGATGTGTATATGTATATATGTATATATGTGTATATGTACATATGTATATATATGTATATATGTATATGTATATATGTTTATGTGTGTGTGTGTGTATATTATATATATATATGACAGCAACACTCATAACAATGACAACACAATTACATAAATATATATGTAGATATGTGTATATATATATGTGTCAATGTATGTATGTATATATGTCTATATATATATATATATATATATATATATATATATATATATATGTAGATATGTATATATATGTGTATATATATGTAGATATGTGTATATATGTAGATATGTAAATATATATGTATATATATGTGTCTGTGTGTATATATATATATATTGTGATGGACGACCGGCTACAGACTCCGGTCGCCACCCCCAGGCCGCTAGGAGGAGCCCTCCGGACAGCATGATGGTGCCCCGAGTTCCAGCAGGGCCTCATGGACTTTGTAGTTTATATACACAGCCCTGCTGGATACCTTGGGGGCCACCGGGAGTCGATGTAGGAGGGCTAGTGGGCTCTTGTGTGCCCTATAAACCGGGAGTGCGTCAGCATCACGTGACCGGAAGGAGCGACGTGCTCCCGGGATGAATGAAAGGACTGTTTACCCTGACCCGGGAGGAAAACGGACTTGTGGGTTTGACCAGGAACCACTTCCGGGTCAGGGCATATAAAAAGACTATGGGAAAGCCCAGACACTGAGCTGAGCTGGGAGGTAGGGTGGCGAAGTGTCTGGGCGAGGAGGATTTGTGACTATTGTGAGAGTTTATTGTGTATATGAGTGTGGAGTGGAGGGTGCTTGGTGCACTGTGTTATAACAAAATAAAGAAGTCTTGGACTTTTATCCAGTGTTCAGAGTGGTACCTGAGGGTGTTAGAGGTGGCTCCACGCCTCTACTGCTACACTATATATATATATATATGTGTGTATGTATGTATGTATGTGTGTATATATATGCATGTGTATGTATGTATGTGTATATGTATATATGTATATGTGTGTGTGTATGTATGTGTGTATATATATGTTGATATGTATATATATATATGTGGATGTGTATATGTAAATATATATATTTAGATATGTGTATATGTAGATATGAATATATATGTATATATGTATATATATGTTTATGTGTGTGTGTGTGTATAGCAACACTCATAACAATGACAACACAATTACATTGACAATCATGTTACGTTATTTTTAAAATGTTTCCTTTTCTTTTTCATAACCTCTTTAACACACTACTTCTCCGCTGTGAAGTGCGGGTATTTTGCTAGTATATATATATATATATATATATATATATATATATATATATATATGTAGATATATGTAGATATGTAAATATGTATATGTATATATATGTGTCTGTATGTGTGTATATATATATATATATATATATATATATATATATATATATATATATATATATATATATGTATGTGTGTGTATGTATGTATGTATGTGTGTATATATATATGTATGTGTATTTATGCATGTGTATATGTATATATGTATATGTGTGTGTGTATGTATGTGTATATATATGTTGATATGTGTATATATATATATATGTATATATATGTGGATGTGTATATGTATATATATATATATGTATATATGTACTGTATATATATGTATATGTAGATATGTGTATATGTAGATATGTATATATACGTATATATGTATATGTATATATATGTTTACATAACCTCTTTAACACACTACTTCTCCGCTGCAAAGCGCAGGTATTTTGCTAGTAAACAATAAAAGGAAGTTGATCAAGTGATACTTGCTCTCTTCTGTTGAATTGAATTGAATTCCTTTGTTGTTATTGTATGGTACAATGAGATTCAATATGCAAATCCTCCATAAACCTATTTTCCTATAAAATCATAAACAATAATAATAATACAATGAAAAATGTACGGTATGAAAACATAAGTACAATATAAATGTACACATAAATAGTGCAAATGGTTCATAAAGTGGCTCAGGTTGTGCAATATTACAACTGTAGTGCAAGTTTACAGTGAGGTAATTGTAATTCTAAGTACAAACAGTTCTTCCAGGAGTACTTGATGGACTGATTGATTGCGTTTATAATTCTTGCGATGAAACTGTTTCTAAACCTCGAGGTCCCTACAGGAAAGGCTCTGAAGTGTTTGCCAAATGGGTGAAGTTCAAATAAACCTTTCCCATGTCTGAAGTCTCGTCTTGTTATAGTGGCGTAGTCGGCAGGATGCTGTCCCAGAAGAAACCGGGACAGAATCCAAAGTTAACCCAGGTGAGAAAGTACCAGGGCGAAGTTTCTGGGTGGGGAGTGCGTCCGAGGGTCAGGAGAGACATGGGGCAGACTCCGTTCCAAAAAGGCAGATCCGGGCTTGGGTCTTACCTATGGGAGAATGTAGGCGGGACCCACAGATATGGGCTGGTTTCTGGGGAAGAAATGAAAAGGGCTTATTATGCTCTCTCAGATGAGAGAGCTGAGCCGCCCATCGGGACCAAGGTCCTCGTTAATGGTGGGCTATCCCCAGGCCAGCAGGGAAAGGCGTTAAGTCACTGGGTATTTGATCCAGAGGGGTCAATCCCAGAGCAGGCTACGGCCCTCTGGGAGCAGGTGGGGTGGTGGCTACGGCCGTGGGAACTCACCACCTACCAATTGGTGGAGTAGGTAGCCTGCTTCCTATTTTTGCAGCATCTCCCCGACAGTTTTGCCAAGCCAGCCTGGGGAGTCCTTCACTCAATGAGCGAGCTCCTACAGCTCGTGAAAAAAAAACTCCACGCCGGCCTCGCAATCTGGGAGGGCAAAACGGTTCTCTAGTGGACTCCCTAGAGACTATGTCCCACAAAAGTTTCGTACACATAAACCAGAGCCTTTTCCGAAGTCCCCAGGCTGCTTGGCATACAAGCTGTCTGGGAATGAGGTGGACACGGGAATGTGCTTTGTGTGCCCTGGCCAACACCCTGACGTCTTCACATACCGAATATGTACAGTAATTGTTAATGCACAAGAAGTCACTGCTTTGTTTGACTCTGGCAGTAACGTCACCGTTGTTGCTCGCTGATATGTCTTACCGCAACAGCTGACTAAACAAATGACCAGTCTTAAGTGTATACACAGACAACCCCGTACATATAAATCCGCTCTGTGTTACATCTGTCACAGAGGGACACCAAAAAGATACCCCGTAGCGGTCCTTCCCAACCCACCTTTTCCTGTGATACTAGAGTGGGACTGGTCTGATAGAAAATATCGTAGACTATTGAGTACTCCCGGTTGAGCTTTGAGCCTAGTGGTAGGTGAGAAAGACTCATGTCAAGCTGCCCCCACATCATGCAACCAGCCGGCAGAGAGTGAGACGGAGGACCAAGAGGGTGACGCAGAAACTCCTGGTCCGTCAAGGGCCGCTATGTCATCTACCTGATCTCTGCCTCATGAGGTCACACCGAACCCTCTCTCTGAGTTGCTTTTAAAGCAACGCCGGCTTCTTTCAAGAGAGAACAATGGAATGACAACTCTCTGAAACATGCAAAGAATGCAGTGGTTCTCATCAATGGCCAACGCATGCATCAGCTCATGTCACAGGGACCTCGCTTCGTTATGGAAAATTACTTGTTATATCGGGTCGCAGAGCATGAGGAGGAGGATCGGAAGTTGCTGCTAATCCCGCAAAACTACCGGTGGCAGGTCTGCAAGTTAGCGCACGCCCACCTCCTTGGAGGCCATCTCGGATCTGAAAAAACAAGCTCCGGTTTTACTGGTCAGGAATTAATGAGGAGGTTCGCCATTTTTGCATTTCCTGTCCGGAGAGTCAACGGTGGCAAATTCCCAGGAGAGACCACGCTCCTCTTGTTCCCCTACCCTTGATTGATGTTCCTTTTGACCAAATTGGGGTCGATATAGTAGGACCCATAGAACCCTCAGCCCGAGGACATAAATATATATTAGTCCTTGTAGATTATGCGACCCGATACCCAGAGGCCGTTCCCTTGCGTTCAGCTACATCTAAAGCAATCGCACTGGAACTAGTAGGGGTCTTTGCGCGACATGGATTCCCTAGAGAAGTCCTAACTGACCAAGGGACACCTTTTACCTCGGAAACATTCAAGGAAAATGGCAAGTTACTGAAGATAAAGCACTTAATAACCGCGGTGTATCATCCTCAAACCGATGTTTTAGTTAAGAGGTTCAATCATACTCTCAAGCAGATGCTTTGTAAGGTGGTCAGCAAGAATGGGAGGAATTGGGATCAACTCCTCCCCTTCGTTCTCTTTGCCTATCGGGAAGTCCCCCATCTAGGTTCCTGACCACACTTGACATGACAAAGGGGTACTGGCAGATTCCTTTAACAGAGTCCGCAAAGGCTAAGACCGTGTTTAGCACCCCTAGTGGGCACCGGCAGTATCGTGTCCTTCCATTCGGGTTACATGGGGTGCCTGCAACTTTCCAGCGTCTGGTGGACAAAGTGCTCCGACCCCATAACACGTATAGTGCTGCCTACCTAGATGACATCGTTATCTATTCTAGCACGTGGAAGACACACGTACAGCAGGTTACAGCAGTATTGCGGGCACTAGGAGAGGCCGGGCTTTGGATCAATCCCAAGAAATGTTTCCTTGGAGTGAGAGAAGCTAAATATTTGGGCTACCTGGTGGGCCGGGGTACTGTGAAGCCACAGTGTTCAGAATTAAATGCCATTCTGACATGGCCCCGTCCGTGAAACAAGCGGCAGGTCTGATCCTTTCTTGGTTTGTCAGGGTACTACTGCCAGTTCGTGCCTCGCTTCTCCGAGAGAGCGGCGCCCTTGACCGACTTAACGAAGAAAAGAGCTCCCAACGAAGTGGGATGGTCTGACAAGACGGAAGCTGCATTCGGTGACTTGAAACAGGCTCTGACTTCAGTACCTATATTAATAGCCCCTAACTTTTCTGTTCCATTTGTCCTCCAGACGGACGCTTCAGACACAGGCTTGGGAGCCATGTTGAACTAAAGCGTTGATGGTGTTGAACACCCCGTCATGTACCTGAGCCAGAAATTGTTGGACCGGGAGACCAGGTACGCAGTGGTGGAAAAGGAAGCCCTGGCGATTAAGTGGGCGATTATGCAGTTGCGGTACTACCTCTTGGGATGGGTGTTCATTCTAGTGACAGACCATGCACCCTTAAAGTGGATGGCCCTTCACAAGGAGTCGAATCCGCAGGTCACTAAGTGGTTTCTTGACCTGCAGCAATACAAATATTTGCTCATTCATCAACAGGGGTCTCTTCATGTCAATGCTGACGCTCTCTCTCAGGCTCACAACCTCTCAGTGCAGGCCACCTGACCTGACGGGTCTGGGCTGAGGGGGGAGTCTTGTCACACATGTGCAAATAGGAGGCAGCTGAAGGGATTAAAGAATAATGGTAACACATCTGCCCAGAGGGTGGCGGGGTACATTAACTCTCTTTCTAAGTCTCCTGCAGACCTTTCCCGGGAAATCCCACCAGGAGCTACTGCCCCAACTTGGAACACATCACTTCCGGTCCCGGCCCCGAGGACGACATCACTTCCCCCAGACCTCCTATAAAGCCTCACTCCCTTCCTCTTGAATTCAGTTCTGTTTTGGACCTAGTCTTATAAACTACTCTGGTCTTACAATTCTTTACTTTTGCAGCCAGTAACATATTATACGGGTGGCTGCCTCAAACCTTTTCCATGTCTGAAGTCTCATCTTGTTATTATATATATACATATACTGTATATATGAATAAACACAAAATGATTTAATTTGTAGAATATATCTATTATATATATATATACAGTATATGCTATAGTTAACATAAAGACAGTTCCACATCTGTTATTGAACTTAATGACCTACTTGTTTGAGTTTATATGTTTCATCCTTCATCTTTTTGGTCCCAGTGAATTTATGCAGGGTGTCATCTTTAAGCATCTAAAGGGACTGATGACTCTGATGACTCTGGTAGGAGGGGATATCAGACTTGATGACTGAAGCTGCTGATCTTATTGTCTGAATATGTCAGATTGCTTGACTAGAAATTACACCTTTTGCTTATAGTCTATAACTTTACAAGTAAGATGAGTTCAGCATCAATCTGTGTCCTGTTTTCTTTTTTACTATTATGTTGTTTCTTTTTTTTTGTTTCTGTCCTTTCTTTTTCTCAGTTCCAAAATGACTGTGTTCCTTATTCCTCTTAGCTACATTATATGCATTTTACTTCTGGGTAAGTGCTCATTGGTTGTCAGATCTCACAAGCTCACACCTACCTATTTGATTTTGTTGAAGCGAGTTGCAGACTGGCTGCATTGAGTTGCTGCATATGTCAGATTACACAATTGGTCATGGGAGCATGCCACGAGTGCCCCATTGTCTAAGATTATGTAAATGAAGTCAGCAATTGAAAACCAATGGAAGAAATGTGCAATGTGACAGGAGCACTTTGGGTTGGCAGAAGGATTATCTCCTTGTCCATTATGAAAACCCTCAATGCTTTATCTGCAACTGGGGCTGTCCATTCTTATCACACTACAAAAGACATCTGGACAATATGGACTGGGACAAAGGTCCTCACCAAGCCAGATTATATACATGATCATAATCATGCTAAGCAATGTAAATATTACTGTAATATAACATCAATGACAAGTTATTCATCACAAGAACCAGCCCAATCCTGTATGCATTGTGTATTTGCTTATTGTTTTGTAGGCAGACATTTGTGCCTCTAGAGTAAAATTCATGCTTTTACTCTTTTCCTTGATGATGCAAATTAAATGAAAGTTGTACATTTTCATTTATATTTGCATTTTCTACCAAAGATTTTCACAATGTTGTTTTATATGGAACTAGACAAGGCAGTTCAGTGTTTGAATAAGTGTTTTATAATGTGTTATACCTTGGAGAAAGTTTATAGTTTAAGATCCTATAAGAAGCCAAATTAAAGTATACAAGTATTTGTGGGAAGAACCACCTCTGATATGCACTTAGAACTGTATAACTGCCATCTGAGGGAATCAAAATAGTTTTATCCAGTAAAGCACAATAAGAAATATAAGCAGTGCTGCACATCTAGTGTGTCTATATACAGCCTGGGAAGTGTGCTGAAGTAAAGTCTCAATGTCTGGAAAACACACAACAAACATGTTAGAGTTTGTGATGGGATATATAGAGCCCTTCATAATTTTTGGGACAAAGACACATTTTCCCTTGATTTACCCTTCTGCTCCACAATTTAAAATTTTAAATCAAACAATTCACACATTATTAAAGTGCACATTGCAGACTTGAACGTAAGGATATTTGCATATATTTCAGTCACACCATGTAGAAATTATACTTTTTATTTTTCAGGGCACCATAATGTTTGGAACAATTGGTGTCATGGGTGTTTGTGATTCCTCAGGCATGTTTCGTTACTTCATTAGTGCAGACTTAAGATACTTAGGCTTGCTTTTACCCACTGAAGTCTGTAGTTGCCATTGTTCAACATGAGGACAAGAGCTGTGTCAATGAAAGTCAAAAGAGCAATTATGAGGCTGAAAGACAAGAATAAATCAATTGAAGACATCAGTGAAACCTTAGAATTACCTAAATCAACTAATCAAATAATCACAAAGGGACTGGTAGGCCAAAGAAGACCTCCACTGCTGATGACAGAAGAAGCCTCACTATGGTAAATTATGGTAAAGCCCCAAATGCTTGTCTGACAGATCAGAAAGAGTCTTCAAGAGGCAGATGTGTACGTGTCAGAGATGAAAATCTGCTGAAGACTTCATGAAGAGAAATACAGAGGCCACACTGCAAGATGCAAACCACTAGTTAGCCACAAAAAAAGGACAGCCAGGTTACAGTTTGCAAAAAAAGTACCTAAAAGAGCCTTCAGAATTCTGGAAAAAGGTCTTGTGGACAGAAAAGACAGAGATGAACCTGTATGAGAGTGATGGCAAGAGCAAAATCTCAAGATGAAAAGGAATTGCCCTAGATCCAAATCATACCACCTCATCTGTTAAACATGGTGGTGGGGGTGTTATGGCTTGGGCATGTATGGCTGCCAGAGGTACTGGCACACTTCTCTTTATTGATGATGTAACTACTGATAGCAGTTGCACAATGACTTCTGAGGTGTATAGAAACATCTTATCTGCTCGGGTTCAAGTAAATGTCTCCAAGCTCATTGGACAGCACTTCATCCTACAGCAAGATAATGATCCCAAATATAGGGCTAAGGCAACACAGTTTTTCAACACTAAAAAAATGGAAAATTTCCAAATGGCCAAGCCAGTAACTTGATTTAAATCCAATTCAGCTTGCCTTCCATATGCTGAAGAGAAAACTTCAGGGGACAAACCACCCAAATAAGCAAGAGCTGAAGATGGCTGCATTAGAGGCTTGGCAGAGCATCACCAGAGAAGATCCTCAGCACCTGGTGATTTCTACGAATCACAGACATCAAGCAGACATTACATGCAAGGAATATGCAACAAAGTACTAAATATGACTGCTTTAATATACCTGCCATTGCAATGTCTCAAACATTATGGTGCCCTGAAATAGGGGAACCATGTACTAAAGGTGTTGTCATTTCTACATGACCGAAAAGTATGAAAATACTTTTAAGGTCTGTAACATGCACTCTAATCATGGCTGAATTGTTTGATTTGTAAATATAAACTGTGGAGCAAAGGAGTAAATCAAATGAAAAATGTGTGTTTGTCCCAGATATTATGGAGGACACTGTAGTACTGTGCAGATATCTGTGCACCTATGCAGAGTATTATAGGCCTGGACACATTTAGTTGGGTTTTTTTTGTACGTTAAATTCACCACATACATTGATTTCAAATAGAAGGGAAAAACTGTCCACATAATGTATGTGTGTGGCATTTCTTAAAAGAAATTGATCTCCACCTCAATTTGAAGAATGCAATTTGCTGAATTAGATGTGCATAATTAGGTTGCTGTGATGTGGAATAAAAAGATTTTAGTTTTATGCTTATATTAAAGCCAGTAATAGAAGCGTATTTCATAGCTGCCACTTTGTGTGACATTTACAGTAGAACACTCAGCAAATTTCTTTTGTTGATTTGTTTATTGCTCTTCAGGAAATTCTTCCAACTCTGTAATGGATTTTCCACAATGCATTGCTATTTTGTCATAAGTGTAGTTTTCTGCAGTTTGTATACAAAAAGAATTCTGGCAGTTTGTCCAGTTTAAAAGTGACACAATATTTATAACGTTCACTTTAAAACCTAAGGGTCTGGTGGTTGGATTCCTGGATTCTTTATACCACTAATATTGAATTGATATGCTGTCTATAAATTCATACAGTCAGGTACAGTAACTCTTACATGTATTTCGGGTTTAGTACAAGTTCACATTGAAAGTTAGCCACAAGCTCTAACCAGGAGTTTCATATTTCCCTTTGATTTACTTAATACCACAAACAAAAAAAGACATTTTCCTCATCCAGAAGCCACTGCCATCTTCCTCACATATGAAAACAAATTCAAGAATTCAGTGGGCAGTAGGAACACGTTAAATGAAAGAAAGAGAAAACCTTTGCATGCTTTTGTGGCCTACTGAGGTGCAACTAATTCAAAACATCTGAACCAAAACACAACAGTAAAATTTTGCTTTAGATTTCTATTAAAAGCCGCTACTGTCAGTCTCTACATATTTTACATTTTGATGCATTGTTATTGGAAATAATCCAACTTGAAATATTGTTATTGTCATTTTGCATGGTTTACAGCTCTAACACTAGAATCCCTGAAGCCTATGAAAAAATCCTAAAGCCAAGCCACCTTAAATTCCTTCGCACCTCTTCATCAGTGTCTTTGTTTTGCAAATGTGTCAATCAGCACTGGCAGCAAACAGCCTGCTCACTCATTCCCCACCAACGCAGCAGAAGTCAGACACAAACTCACGTGTTTGTGAGTGAGTGTGTGGAAGTAATTAAAGTAGGGTATGTTTTTTTTTTTTCTTTTACTTCCCTAAAGGAAACTGTTTAACATCATACCCTTGGTTTATTATTATTTCTATTATTGCATTAGGATTTACCATGCTTATCTTAGACCACTTTTTAACACCATTCCCAGGGTTCATTATTTTATTATACCTAGGGGTAAATATCACAAGTAAACATAAAGCTCTTTATCAACAAAATGTTGCCGTCTGTATGGAAAAAATTAAGCAAGACTTGCATAGATGGTCAACCCTTCATCTCACTCTAGCCGGAAGAATTAACGTTGTTAAGATGAATATCCTTCCTAAGCTTCTTTTTTTTATTTCAAAACATCCCAATATATATAAATAAATCATTTTTTAATCAATTAGATTCAACCATAACCTCATTTATTTGGAACTCAAAACATTCACGTATCCGAAGAGCGACCCTACAAAGACCTCAGGCAGAAGGTGGCATGGCTCTACCCAATTTTCAGTTTTATTACTGGGCAGCAAACATACAAGTCATAAAAACCTGGACACAAATAAATGAAGATACACAGGCCTGGGGGGTATTTTTCATATCTCGCTTAAATCATCCGAGATCAGGTGCCTCATTTTGGATTAGTTAATGCCGGTGACACTCATCCGGGATAGGTCGGTTTTTCAAACGCAGCCGTGTATTAGATTAGTCTAGTTGGATCTAATCATACGAGATGCGCCCGTTCTTTCGTCATTTTGTTAAGCCTATCAAAGACTTGCCGATCATGTTTTCTAGACTCAATATATATGGGCTTTTCACTCAGTGCGGGCACGCGCATTCATCTCGGATGATTAGATCCAGCTTGACTAATCTACTACACGGCTGTGTTTGAAAAACCGACTTATCCCGGATTAGTTTCACTGGCATTAACTCATCCAAGATGAGGCATCTGATCTTGGATGATTTAAGCGACATACGGAAAATACCCCCCAGGTGTTACAGTGAATAAATCAGAAGTTCATAGCCAGTTAGAACAGAAGTACTAGAAAAGCAAAACCAAGACAAAGATAGAAATTTATAATTTGAAACGTTCTAAATACATAATGAAATATCTTTTCTCTAAACTAATGCCAATTAAAGTAGTTTATTGCTTTTAATGCAATGAGAAGTGAAGCAAAATGACATGATTTATTTGCTAACTGAACAGATTACAATATGCAAGCTTTTGAGGCAGCTCAGTTAACCAATAAAAGGTGTCATTTGGCTTCACTTCTCATCTATACTAATAAAAGGCAAAGCCCTCACTGACTGACTGACTGACTGACTGACTGACTGACTCATCACTAATTCTCCAACTTCCCGTGTAGGTAGAAGGCTGAAATTTGGCAGGCTCATTCCTTACAGCTTACTTACAAAAGTTAGGCAGGTTTCATTTCGAAATTCTACACGTAATGGTCATAACTGGAACTTGTTTGACTGACTCACTCATCACTAATTCTCCAACTTCCCGTGTAGGTAGAAGGCTGAAATTTGGCAGGCTCATTCCTTACAGCTTACTTACAAAAGTTAGGCAGGTTTTATTTCGAAATTCTACGCATAATGGTCATAACTGGAACCTGTTTGACTGACTCATTCATCACTAATTCTCCAACTTCCCATGTAGGTAGAAGGCTGAAATTTGGCAGGCTCATTCCTTACAGCTTACTTACAAAAGTTAGGCAGGTTTCATTTCGAAATTCTACGTGTAATGGTCATAACTGGAACCTGTTTTTTGTCCATATACTCTAATGGAGGAGGCGGAGTCACGTATCGCGTCATCACGTATTACGCCTCCTACGTAATCAC